>NW_027116131.1:1486195-1486668 GCF_000696795.3 Halyomorpha halys
ATATTTTTACAACATAGATTAAGATAGAGCAAAGTTCTCCTTAGGTTCATTCTGTTATCTAAAGAACTCCCCAACAAACATTATATAAAAGAACCAGTCAAATTTCAAGTTTTAGTTTTTACATTCATGCCAACAGATTTAGTACTATATTATCACAATATGAAACAAATTTATTCCAACGACAACAACATTATTTTACTATATTTGATTTATCACTATTTAAACCGAGATCCCTTGTAGATCAAACAAATCTTTATAACATTTTAAGATTTAAAATATCCTAGAGACATCACGATTAATTTCTAGAATTGAAATAAAATCCCTAAAATGGTAGTGACAAGATATACCTAGAATAATGCTTTGATTTTTTAAAGAAATTAATACACTGTATAAGACGTGTTGTTAATTTTTCATGACTAACGAGCGAGATATCACAGCTTAATTGAGGCTCTTTTATCTCATGAAAATATATA
>NW_027116131.1:1488018-1489680 GCF_000696795.3 Halyomorpha halys
TGAATATATTATTTAATAAATTAAAAAATAAATAAATACATTTTTATGACTGGTAACGAGAGTACATTCTACGCTTTAAACGAGAACATTCACACCGACCTACGCATTCCGACTGTAACGGGATACATTCATATAACTTACAGTTTCACAACACACTACATGGACATCTCAATAAATTTATACGACAGATGGCAACACATGACATCCCTGAAGAGGAGTTGGATGAGGGACCTCCTAGTGTTATCAAATATATTAGTTTACTTAACCTCGGAAGTAGGTATCACAGGTTTCTCTCTCATACCAACTCATGCCATACAGGTCATTTGCTGGTTGTAAACTAGATTTACAGGTACAAATAAAAAAAATGTAAAGATGAAAAAAAATAAAATAAAATAAAAACTGAAAATGTTCTGAGCTAGTTAAGTTAGCATTCTATGCTTCAAACGTTATTTGTTTAAATAATAATGATAGTTTAATATATTACTTTAAAAATTAATAAACAAAACTATAAATGAAGATTATATGAATAACAATTTTGAATCGCTGAAGGTTGTTTTTCTCCCCTTATGAATTTACTATCATCTTTCTTATCCAAATATCTCAATGAGGGGTAGTGGTGCTATAAAATATCACTTATGGACCCTTAATATTGTCGGCAAAATTATTGTATGGAATGAATAATATCGAAGTTAGTATCCTTACTACAGAATATCAGAAGTATCGCAACGTGCCCACATGTGCCCTTAGAAAATATTCCAATCCACGGCTGACAGAACAGTAAATAAATTAGTTGCCACGAAGCACGTACACGCAACCTGTAGTTAACAGTCCAGTGCTTACTCCGAATAATTAACACTGAATAGCTTTTGTACGTTTAGCGAGTAACATTCTGTAACGACGTAAACTTAAAATTAGTTTGTTTGGTAAAGTATTAATTCATGATACTGTAACTCCGCTTGAAACTGCTTGTCAATATTTATGGTATTTTTTAGTCATGCTGAAAACAAATTGATAAAAAAAAATAAACCAAATAATGTTAAAAATTTTTATCTTATCCTATATTTATTATAAAATTCCTGAGAACGTAATTAATATGCAGTAAACATAACAAAAACACAAGATATTATACACTAAAATTTGTTTTCAATCTCGTGGAAGAAAATTCAACTAATGAAGGAAAAGTTTAACATGGTTATCTTGGATTATGAAGGTATTTTTTAAGATGAAACTACGACCTAAAATATGAGGCAAGAGTCAATATTATGCGTAAATGTGGTTCTTAGGAATCGAGGAAAAAATCTTATTGTTTCTAGTTGCAAAACATTTTATTTATTATAACTGGTTCTGATGAATGTATGAATTATGAGTTCAATACCAATTGATCCCAATGACCAAAAAAGTAAAATAAAATAAACAGCATAACAAGAAATGGCTTAATGTCTTTTTTTATTTTTGTCAAAATTCATGGTATTATACAGTGAACTTAAAAATATCACAGTGTTAAGCCACCTCAAATCGACATAGTCTCCTTGTTGGAAAGCTTAACTAAAAAAAAAAATAAACACTGGCTCGGACAAAACATTTATTCGTAAATTAACTTAAAAGACATAAATTATACATAAATTAAATTGAAAACAAAGAAACCTTTTAATAACAAAAAAA
>NW_027116131.1:1493454-1528541 GCF_000696795.3 Halyomorpha halys
ATTCTTCTTTTCAAACAACTAAATCTAAATAAAACAATACAAATAAAAATAAATGTAACTAAATTAAATACTAATAAAACTATATAACTAAAACTATAAAACTAAATACTAAAAATACTATTTAAAATTATTTACAGCGTAATTATATTATGACGTTAACACACAGAGTAATGCTTTTTTTAATAATTTATTTATTGTTATTTACAACATTACTTTAATGGAATTTATATACATTTCAGAGACAAAATTGATGACTATCAACCATGGGAAGAGGGAATAAAAAATTGGAGCTACTCTAGGAATACAAAAAATTCTTTTATTAGTATTAAAAGTTTTTAAATTTATTTATTGGTATTTACAACTTTACAAAAACATATACAAGTAAATTTGCTATAGGTGACATAGTGACATGATACAACCATGTGGAAAATCTACCCATTGATAGAACTCCAACAACATTTCTAGAGGAGAAGATCTCGAGACCATCTTCTTGTCAGACGCCTAGGAGGATTATTAGGTAATGAAGGAGAAACCAGGTTAGAAACAAGTGGATTTTGGTGGTTTGGAAGTTTATCATGGAAGGAATGGTATCTGGTTTTGACCAAATCGGCAACATATGGGACATTGAGGTCCTGATGAATGACTTGCTTTGTGACAAAATAAGGAACATTAAGGATTTTACGAAGGATTTTGGACTGTAAGGATTGGATTCGGGAGGAATTTGATGGTTTAGTGGAGCCCCAAAGCTCAACTCCGTACGTCTAGATAGGCCTTATAATAGTCATGTAGGTCAGTCTTTTGTAATGGATTGGCAATTTAGACCGTTTGTCTAGTAAATGTTGCAATAATCGGAATCTACGAGCAGTTTCTTGTCTTTTTAGTCTTGTATGAGGATTCCATGTCAGTCGTTTGTCGAAATGTAATTCTAAGTAACGGATCTGTTCGACAGGAATAAGTGGGGTATTATTGGGTAAAGAATACTGTAGGGCAAGATGTCATGGGTTTACGACGAAGAGGTAAGTGTGATTGGAATTAATTTTAATTCTCCAATTTTGGCACCATTCTTCAAGGGTGGTGATGTGGGATTGGAGGGTTTAGGATAAGAAGAATGTTAAAATAAAACTTAAGCAATCCTAAAAAAAAAATTATCAAAGTTATTTATAGAGACAGAATATTTAAAATAACTTTCACTTTATGTCGATTTAGTATCACAATCAAAATATAGTTATTTAAAAAATAGTTTTTTAATAAGATGGATATAGTTCTCTTGATAATTTAGGATCAGGCAGATAAGTTCTTTGATGTGAGATATGGTTAGTAAATATCAGTTATGTCATATATAACAATATATCAAGGCTAATTAACATCAAAGAACTTTCTTAGCCATTCACTCATTATAGTGTGACCAAATTTATATAATTTTCACCAATGCATAATGTCCCAGAATAAAATTATTTTTTCATTCATTCATTCATTCTAGTATTGACTTTATCAAATCTACAGGCTGTAATTAGATATTGATTGCACGTAATTAATTATTCATCTCACGGAAGTACATTAAACTAGGACGTCAGTGATAATTATAAGTGAATGATTATCTTTTGGCAAAAACATAACACAAAGTCTTTACGTAATCAAAAGTAATAATCACGAAAATGAACGAACTAGTTCCAAAAAATCCAAAAGTCCGGAATCTCATGCAATTGAATCTTTTGTTTCCTAGCATCAAATTCAGAATCATGAAAAATAAATTTAAATAACACTATTTTTATATTTCTCAAAATTGCACGTTTTCAGTTTTTTCTACGATAAATCCCAGGTTTTACTATTAATGGGGAAACATTTGATTTTGATTACATAAAATCAATTTCATACCTAAATTTTTTCACGCGTAGATGTATGTTTACCAATAATAATTCATTTTGTTATTTTTCCTAAATTAATTTTGAGTGTAAAATTGAGGAATTAAAGGTAAAGATGAGATTTACATACGAACAATAAAATTCAACCAAAAAAAAAGTAAACTCGAGTGGAAAATATTCTCTGAATATAAATGCATAACATGCTGTTCCCAAATATGCATTATGAATTGTTAAATTAATTTCAAATTCAGGTAGATCTAATACCCTTCCAACCTTCAAATCATGTATCGTCAACCACCTTCTGTCCACTCAATTCTGGGAGAATAACGATTGAAAGTTTTAAACAAAGTTTATATATTTTCAGTATTTAATGTTTCAGATTTTCGTTTATTCTTGTAAATATGTATATTAACAGAAATTATACCATCATTATTTTTAGTTTGATTATATTTGAATTTTATCATTTTTGTTTTCTATTATTTATTATCAGAAGTGTTTGCGTTTTTATGTTTTATGATAAGACATATGGTTTTACTTTATTTGTTCTATTCTTATTTTATGCATTCTGTTAATTATTGTTGTTCATTTTAATTTTTTCAAATTCATTATTTTATTATCTTTTATCTCGTTTTTTACTTTCATTCTTATTTTGTATTTCACTCTATGCCTCTACAGCCTAATTCTGATGCCTGTATAATATTCTAAAGGGATCAATCCCAGAATAAATAAAGATTATTATTATTATTAGCAAATTATTTTCGTTGAAGTCTTTAAGTTCCGAATATCAATACCAGAATTATTAATATTTGTTGGAATTTAACCATAAATTTTACTAAAATTTTAACATTAAAACAATAAAATAATTGAATTTACAATGAAAATTGACATTTCTACCTAGTTTAACCGAAAGGAAAGATGAATATTACGAATGGATATTTCTACACAGTGTAAACTGCTCATGTGTAAATCCTTTTCAGTATAAATATACCTGTAGGTCTTGAGAAGGTACAATCCCAAGCAGCATATCCAACTTGCAGTATGATCTCTAACAAGGTAATTTCATACACTTTTATGAGATTTATGCATTACGAATGGATAAATATGGATATTATTTATTATTTCAGTCACTATTACTCTTCGGAGCGATTGCCGTTTCTCTCGTGTCTCTCGCTCAAAGTTCTTATTGGGACCACAAAGAGGAAGAGCACTACGTGAGTAAATTATTTGTCACATAATATAAAAGTGGTTGCACAAGATATTAAATATCGCTTTTAAACACAATTTTCACAGGATTCTCACCCCCAATATAAGTTTGAATACAGTGTTCACGATCCCCACACCCAAGACATTAAGAGCCAGGAGGAGTCTAGAGATGGCGACTACGTCAAAGGATATTACAAACTGAAGGAATCCGACGGCTCCGTCCGAGAAGTACACTACACAGCCGACAAATACAGCGGTTTCAACGCCAAAGTCACCAAGGACGGCCTGCCACTGTTCGACGGACACCAAGAGCCCATCTCACATCACTACAGCACTGCTCACGGCGACCACTATGATGGAGAGAGCAAACATTATGGAGGATATCATGCTACCAGCACTCAGAACCAGAACAGCAAGCACTATCATCAACATAAGGTCGTCTTGCACCACGACCACCATTAAGTGAACAAATGTTTCATTATAACACTCACGATTATAATTTATAATAAAATGAAATTTCTGCGAGAATTGAAGTTGATAAATTTCATTCTTTTCCCTTAATTTTTCTCCCTCAAAATTATGTTGCACTCATAACAGAGGATGTTTTTAAAAGTTAGGTTCAAGGCGGGAAATATTTGTCATTTTTCACTTTCGAAACTGCTTAGCTCGCGCCTTCTATCAAAAAACTTAAAAGTTAGAATTTACAAAGTTACTATCCTTCTCACTATTCTTTCTGGCCTCTTACACTAAGGGATGAGGAGCGCCTTAAGGTTTTCGAAAATAAAGTATTACGCAAAATATGCGTACCAAAAAAGGATTAATTAACAGGAGAATTTAGAAGATTACAAAACGCTGAATTAAGGGACCTACCCCCGGTAAATATGATTAAAGCATCTTATAGCATTGCTGCGTATAAGATGAGCGTGTAAGGTTGTAGAGCTATGTAAAGTGTTGATCCCTAAAATGCTAATAAACACTGAACCGACAGGTAAACGTCCGAGAGGTAGACCAAAACGTAGATGGGAGGATTGCGTTAAAACTGATTTAGTAGAATTGGGTCTGGAGTGTCATCGCTGGAAGGATGTATGCAGAGAGCGTTTAGTGGTATTGGCATGGAATCTTCAGGTTCGTTAGGCCTTCATTATTATCATTATTATTATTATTACTAATATTATAGAGGATGCATACCTTCACATTCAAATAACACTATTTTTTATTCCATGTTTTTGGTTTATTCTACAATTTTGAAAGTTTTAATATTTCTTCTTTACGAAATTGCTCATTTACACTTTTTGATCAACTTTTGGTCTTTTGGGGGATACTTTAATTTATACTTTAAATATTGGAGGATATTACTCAAATTAATTGTAATTTATTGGTATGGCTGGTATAAGTATTTAGATTGGACTGTATTTAATGGATTTAAAAATAAATGAAACATGGTTAAATAGGGAAATAGACCTCTATCCTTGAATTAATTTATACACAATTGATGATACATGCCAAAAGGTTTTACAATAGGCTTAGTTTTTTTAATTTTTTTGCTTATTGGGTTACATAATAAAAGGTATTGTTGTCTATTTGGTGTTGAGATTTTGAGGGTGCATATTGTTGTTCTCTTCTCTCCTTCATTCTACCTCTGTCCCTTCGCTTTAATGGAGTGGAGATTATTCACTCAAGATGAATTATTGATCTTAGCCAAAAAGAAACGATGTGACTCTTGAGACTTTATTCACTCTTCTTTTCTGAAGCCGAGATAGATACCAAAGACTACTGCTTCATGTAGCTGGCACTAGATGGCACAATCTTGTATTTCTAAGCAAATGTAAAGGAACATCTTCCTCAAACAATATTTTAAATTTATCGCTTGATTAAATTTCTCGTGTAATCTACATGTTGATAGATGTATACTAATATTTATTTATTTTATTATACAATAAATTAGATAAATGTATACTAATATTAATTTATAAGTTATAAATAAATATTAATTCATAAATTAGTAAAAAATGGACTAATCTGAGTTAATGATTAACGTATGATCAAATCTGAGGCACTGATTAACATAATAAGAGTCAAACTCAACCTAACAAAAAAATTTACATAAGTGATAAATATTCTGTGATTATAAATACATAAGTGACAAACATACATTGTGGCCAGTAAGAATTTGCTTCTTTTTTTATATTATCCTATTATATGACAAATGTATGTATAATACGACATAAAAATCAACTGGTCTGATCGATATGAATATGCATATACATTTTAATCAAAATTTCCACATTGACTTGTTACTTGTTTGTTGCTTGATTAATGATATATATTCGTATGGAAATACACAATTAAACAGGTAAGCAGAAGAACATGGCATGTGAAGTTTTAGGAGAAATCAAAACGGGGATTCAGTTAGAAAAAAGATTTTTTTATACTCCTTTCGACATGTCTTACATATTTTTTCTAAACCTTGTAAATGAGGTAGTTTTAAGAAGTTGAAATATTGGATTCCAGCGTTCATAATAGAAATATGAAATCATTTATTACAGTTAGCTTTTTCATTGCTCGTTAATATATGGACAAATTCGATTTTTCATTAGAGTAGTTTATATTTGTTTGCATTAATCCAGATAATATTTAGCGAATTTGCTTTAATTCAAACAAGGTTAGACAATTTTTCTATTCATTTTTTTTTCCTCGTTCCTTTCTCATTGATAGGTTTTTCCAAGTAAACCACAATGGTTCCTATTCATCCCTCTATTCTCAGTCCGCTGGTGTTCCTCAAGGTAGTATCCTTGGTCCCATCCTCTACACCATCTATACAGCTGACATTCCAACCAATCCTAACACTATCCTCACCAGGTATGTCGATGACACATGTGTGCTCGCTATTAATAATAACCCATTAATTGTATCCCAAAATCTCCAATCTCATATCACAGCCCTCGAAGATTGGTGTTATAATTGGAGGATTAAGATAAACTCCAACAAATCCCATCAAATCACCTTTACCCTTCGTCGTAAACCTACTGACTGCCCTACAGTTTCATTTAATGATGTTACTCTTACCCCTGTCGAACAGATCCGCTACCTTGGACTACATTTGGACAAGCGATTAACCTGTTTGTTTGTTTGTTTGACTGCAAGACAGGAAACTGCACGTCGATTTCGACTATTACAGCACTTACTAGACAAACGGTCTAAGCTTCCAACACATTACAAAAGACTGATCTACATGACTGTAATAAGACCAATCTAGACATATGGAGGTGAGCTATGGGGCTCCAGTAAACCTTCGAATTCCTCTCGTATTCAATCCTTACAAACCAAAATCCTTCGTAAAATCCTCAATGCTCCTTACTTTGTCACAAATAAAATCATACATAAAGACCTTAATGTTCCCTATGTAACCGATCTAGCCCGAACCAGATATCACTCCTTCCACTATAAACTCTCTAACCACTCAAACCCCCTAGTTTCTAATCTTGCATGCTCTTCCATTTCTGGCAATCCTCCGAGGTGCCTGAAAAGAAGATGGCCAATAGACCAGCTAATGTAAAATGTTATTAGAGTGCTACCAATGGGTAGTTTCCCTACATACCTGTAACACTTCAATTCAACTTAGATCAGATTTACTAAATGTACAGTATAATAAAAAAAGGGCTTGAGCTTCAATCCCTATATGCAGAGGTTTAATGTTCAGAATAACCTCCATTGCTGCAGAAGAAGTAGTGCTTATGGCACCCGTTATCATGAGGCACGCCAGTCTCTGAAGTTTCCCGAGCCAAGCTGAAGTTTTCCTGGTCGTAGCCCTGTGCCACCATACGATAGCAGCATATGGGTCTTATCGCTGCCATGTACAACCAATATATAACTTTTGGTTTTAGGCCCCAGGATTTTTTGCCCACGGCTCCTTTAAATGCCCAGAGACACCTCAGTGCCTTCATACTGGTCCTTTCAACATGGAGTTGCCACTTCAGTCTACTATCAAGAGTAACGCCAAGATGTTTGACTTCACGACCTGATTGCAATGTTCCGTCTGTTAGTGAAGACACAAAGACAGACCTTTTGTGGATTGATGCTCAGACTTCCTGGCACCATCCATTCATAAGGTCTACCGATGTTTGAAGCAGTCCTGAGATAGTTTCTGGGAATTTGCATCCTATGAGCACAGAGATATCATCAGCATATCCCTGCGTGTAGAAACCTTCCTTATTGGATCAGATAAGTAAGGTGTCCACCACCATACACCACAGGAGAGAAGATAGCACTCCACTCTGCGAACAGCCACCAGCGGGCTTTATCCACACCTTAGTGTGTCCTAGCTCTGACTTGTACAATCTTCCTTCCAACACTGCATTGATCCAGTTGAAAGAAAGCTGTCCCACCTCTTTCATTTCCATGGATCATGCCCAAAGGCGCCTTCAATGTCAATGAAGCCACCAGCCACAATCTCCTAAAAAGCTAAAATTTTTTTCAATCCTGGATACTAAGTGGTGTAAAACATCCTCACAGGATTTCCCGGATTCATAGGCAAATTGAGCGCTATGTAGTGGCCTCTCCACCAGCGTAGTTTCCCTAATATGTCTGTCCAGAACCTTCTCAAGTGTTCTGTATTAAGAAGGATGTTAGACAGATAGGTCTATACGCCTTGGGGTTGTCATAAGAAGCTTTCCCTGGTTTGGGTATATTGCACACCTCTCCAGCTACATGGAATGTGACTCACTGCCAAACTCCTACTTAGCAAAGCTAAGAGGAATGGTGGTTTCAAGACCAGTAGGCCTTTTTGTAATAAGGGCGAGAAAGATCTAATCGCCCACTCAACCTTGCTAGAGTTGACAATCCTATTTGCCTCGATCCACTTATCTCTACTACAAGTGTAGCTCTCTATAGTGGGAGTTGTGTAATTTTCTTCTATCAGTGCACACCCAGGGGAGTGTGAGCGTGACAGAGCCTCCAGGATTCCCACCTCAGAATTGATGAATCCCCTTCCACCTCAACAGCATCCAACACTCCCCTTTCAGAGTCCCTGGATAGAATCCTATTGATTTTGAACGTGGAGGGAGCATCATTAACATCATTGCAGAATCTTCTCCACGCCCCTCTTTTGGCCTTCCTTGCAGTCTTATTGTAGTAGGTTAGTGCAATCTTATAAGTGTCCCAACAGCCTGTTCTTTTCGCTGTGTTGAAGAGTCTCCTCGTGAGTCCTCTCAGCCTAGCCAATTCCTCACTCCATCAGGTCGTATTCCTGTTGGTTTGGATCCTGCATACACTGTTATTATCAGTGTAGGATCTTATGATCGCATCCATTAAGGACGTGTTAAGACATTCAAGCTGTCAAGTGTTCCTGATTGTTCCTGCACAACTCATGATCTCTTCCTCGAGTTGGGTACAGTAGGAATCCCAATTTGTCAACTTTGGATTCCTGTACACCGACTCGGTCATGTCACATGTTGTTAAGTCAAACCTGATGTACCGATGGTGTGAGCATGACTCTTCATCCGAGACGTGACAGTTCTTAATCATCGGACCTACTCGACGAGTGGCTATGATTATATCTAAGACTTCCACCCTCAGCCTATTGACAAAGGTAGCCTTGCTATCTCTGTTGAGGACCTCTAAGTCATGCCCTAAAAGAGACTCACCTCTCTGGTTAACGTTAGCGTCCATGGAAACCACTGCCTCATCCTTCTCAGCCAGCCTATCCACCATCTTCCTCAAGGCCGCCGTTGGAATGGCCTCTTCATAGGGGATATAACCAGAGTCAAATTTTCTATTCATTAATATAAAGAATGAAACAATAAAGTTGATAATTGTAGAATTTGGGTATGTTTTACGGATTTTGAATTTTCACTGCACGATTTTTCACATTTTAGGTTAGTTACTGCACTATAATCAAGTTTTCAGTTCTAATCAATACAAAGGAAGATCAAGAAATGAATCAAATTCAACTAACAACGAGAAAGTTCAAAATCTTTGATTGTATTGAACTGTTTAGGTTGAAGGATATAAAGTGTGAGACATGTGTTAATATTAGGGGTAAGCGAACTAGAAAAAAAAATCCTATAAGCTCACATGTGAGAAATACTTTTCATTTTATATCTTTCTTTCTGATGAAGGAAAGAAAAATAATTTCAATACAAAAGGTTCGCTAATGTTCGGCGAAAATAATTAGTACAATTAAATAGTAAGCTCGGAAATGATAGTTAAAATACTAATACAAACATAAAAATATTAATTTCTTGAAGGAAAAAATGTTTGTATTCTCAAATGAAAATAGCTCAGATTTTAATTCCACAACCAAAAATTATTTTATTATTAATTTATTTTATTGCCTACCACAAATCTTCCAGATTTTTAAATTTTTATCGTACTCACATGTATTACACAGTAACCATATAACAAAAATTTTTACTGTAATATATTTGAAATATTTACAAAAAAAATTCGACTATTTGATATATTAAGGTTTTTTTTGTTTTGTTTTTTTAGAATTTTTCATTTTTACTGTTCTTCACATGTAAAATGTGGGAGATATTTTACACGAATTTCCACAATAATATATTTGAAATATTTATAAAAAAGATTTTTATAATAATTCACATGTGAGGGTTTTTAAGAATGCTAAAAATAAATCGGTAAAAATCTTTTTTTGGCTTTATTTACTGAAAGCGGCTTTTAAAAATTAAAATCTGTATCACTACAACCCATGGAGTGTCAAAGGTTCTGTTCTTTATGAGGAAGTACTGTTTCTAGATCAACTATTGTGCAAGGAGGTGATTTGACAGAATCACGCTCGACCGTTAGATTTTTTACCAAATTAAGGGTACCCAATTTATGATGCTGGGTGGATCCCAGGAGGGCTCCAGAACCTACAGGAATTGACTCGCGGCTACAGTGTAACAGATAATAATTTTCTGCCCTGGATTCGAATTCGAGTCCTTGGAGTTAGTATTAACGCGCCTTACCACAGTGCTACCGCGCCTCTCGAAAGCTACATTTATTTTTTGTTATTTGGTATTTAAACTAAGTGATACAACCAACAGTTGTTTTGTATTATTCTACAAAATAAGAAAAATCGATTAGTATATAATCTAAAACCCATATTGAAGTAATATGAATAAGTTACTTGAAAGTGGAGTAACATCCACTTAATTGATATATCTTTCTATGGTTGAAAAATCCTTAAATTCATTTTTTTTTAAATCCGAAAACTAAAGATTTTGCTTAAAAATTTTTACTTTGAAAATAACAAGAGCATCAGCAATATTCCAACAATCTACAAAAAACCTATTGAACGAAAAATTGCACGTTTTACTCTTTTTGGGTTAACGTTTGATTCTTGATTACATAAAATCTATTGCTTAGCTAAATTGTTTATATTGTATACGCGCAGACGTGTATTTTACAATACAAATTTATTTTATTATTTTCCCCTTAAAAAATTAACAAATTTGAGGTAAAACAAGGCAGTGAGATTTAAATATGCAGAGCCAAATTCAACAACAAAAAACGAAAAAGAAGACACAACTGGCAAATATTCTGTTATTTATATATATGCATAATATGTTGTTCCCAAATATGCATTATGAATTGTTAAACTAATTTTGCTATCAGAGGCAATGATAAAATAAGCCCTAGTTGTAGGTTATTTCATTTGTCTTTTAGTTATGAATTAGTCTATCAAAACCAGGATTAATGATAATTGTTGGAATTTTATTTCATATTAAAAACCAAAACTAGAATTGACTTTATAATGACAATTCATATTTCCATCTAGTTTAACCAAGAAGAAAGATGAATATTACAAACAGATATTTCCACACAGCTTGAACCGCTCAGGTGTAAATCCTTTGCAGTATATATAGGTCTGTAGATCTTGAGAAGGTACAATTCAGAGCTACACAGCCCACTTGCAATATGATCTCCAACAAGGTAATTTCACAAACTATTAAGAGATGTATTTGTTAGGAATATTTTATGGATATTATTTATTATTTCAGTCACTATTACTCTTCGGACTGATTGCTGTTTCTCTCGTGTCTCTCGCACAAAGTTCCTATTGGGACCACAAAGAGGAAGAGCACTACGTGAGTAAATTATCACATAATGTAAAATTGGTTGCATAAGATATTAAATATAAGTTTAAAACATGATATTCACAGGATTCGCACCCTCAATATAAGTTCGAATACAGCGTTCACGATCCCCACACTCACGACATCAAGAGCCAGGAGGAGTCTAGAGATGGTGACTACGTCAAAGGATATTACAAACTGAAGGAATCCGACGGCTCCGTCCGAGAGGTACACTACACAGCCGACAAACACAGCGGCTTCAACGCCAAAGTCACCAAGGATGGCCTGCCACTGTTTGACGGACACCAAGAGCCCATCTCCCATCACTACAGCACTGTCCACGGCGACCACTATGATGGTGAGAGCAAACATTATGGAGGATATCTTGCTACCAGCACTCAGAACCAGAACAGCAAGCACTATCATCAACATAAGGTCGTGCACCACGACCACCATTAAGTGAACAAATGTTTCATTATAACACTCACGATTATAATTTATAATAAAAATAAATTTCTATGTGAATAGAAGTTAAATTTCACACTTTTTCCTCACTTTTACATTTTTAGTTCCTTGGAAATTATATTACACTCATAATTTTGTTTTAGTAATGTAAAGATAATATTAGATTCCCTGCCTGATGTATGAAATCACGTATAGAGGAATATTATGCATTCTCTTACTCTAAAGATTATATGAGAAAGTTTTCAAATTAAGTGAATTTCTAAGCGCTGAATTTACTTTATTTGAAAATTTTCAAAAAAAATTATTAATTGAATATTTTATCTTTAAATCGACAAGATTGGACATATGGAATTGAGCTCTGTGGCTCTACTAAACCTTCAAATTCCTCCCGCATCCAATCCTTACAATCCAAAATCCTTGATGCTCCTTATTTCGTTACAAATAAACTAATTTACAAAGACCTTAACATCCCATTCGTTGCAAATTTGACCCAAAACAGATATGGGTCTTTTCACTACAAACTTTTTACCCATCCTAATCCATTAATTCTTAATCTTTCATCCTTAACTATCCCTGATAATCCAAGTACCACCAATGGGTGGTTCCTTCCCAAGATGATATATGAAACATACAACATATTTACTTATTGTATTTATTATTTGTACAGTTGTAAATCACATTAAATAAATTAAAAATAAGATAAAAAATCAACAAGATCTAATTTTACATCAACGAATTCATATTATCCAAAAATTATGTATTTTTCATTTTCATAAAACAAATATATAGACTAGTTACTGATCTGAAGATCATACTTAAACCTATCTGAACATGTGGACTTGAACTGTAGAGGACTGCTGAACCGTCGAATCAATCCTTTCAGTCTAAAATCTTTCGAACAATAGTAAATTCCTCATATTATGGTACAAATATGACCCTTCATCATGATTTCATCGTCCCTTTTATCATATATTATTCATCTTAACAATGTTATTTTGTAAATGTGCTGAAATTATGGCAATGACCACTTTTCCCATTAAAGTCTGTGAGCGTCTGTGGCTCTAGCACCTTGGTCCATTCTAAATTGACTCCCAATACAAGTTGTACCAGGAATATTTGGATTCTGGAATCCTACCTTGCCATTTACAGGTGTGTGGTAAGATTGTGTTAGGGCCGCGTCAACGCCGATTCGAATCCGGCCATTGGGGAGAGGTAGACTTTTATTTCCATGGTGGTCCCACGAAATGAAAACTTGATTCCCTACCAGGGTTAGAATAGAGTAGTACCCTGTACTGGGAGGGGTGGAGGGGATGTGCACAGCAGCTCCTCCTCCAGGTGTAAAAAAAAATGTAATTTTTAGAAAAGAAGACCCCTATTAAATCTCCTCTTCAGTCTTCTGCATACGTTATAGGGCAAGATTGTTGTGGCCATGACATTTATAAGAGTGTTTGTATAAGCGTCCATTGACGGTTGACATTTTTGAAAAGGTATTCTGTTGACGTACCACCATATGTAGTCTGTCAAAATTAACATAATTTAAATCATAGTATAATTATTCGACAATATAGATTAATTTATTACAATGAAATGAACCACAGGCAACCTTCAATGACATGACTGTATCTGTTCCACTGTTGGGAAAAAGTAATTGAAATTAAAATTAGTTTAATTTGAAATTTCAGAAATAAAATAACAACTTTAATCAGGGATTAAAAACAACTTGGTGAACCACTGACCCAAATCACAATCACTAGATGAACTTTATTAATCGTAATTACTTATTACAGTCAAATGTAATTACAATTACTTTTTCCAAACACTGACACTGTATATATTAAACAAATTAGTATATTAAAAACAAGTGCTAGAGACGATTTTCATATTTTTTTATCAATTTATAGGTATAAGGTATGAAACTTTTTGAAGTTATTGTAAATAACTTCTGAAACAACTATTGTAAATAAATAATGGAATTAATAACAGCCTCGATATTTGTGGTATTTATGAATCAAGTGATTAAGGTTGTATTAAGCTGTGAGCTATTCAATATGTTCTTTATCAACTTAGACATAGTATACCAGATATATTATTAAAACAATGTTACAATATTAGTGACCGTGATAAAATAAACCTTATTAGTAATGCATGCCTTTAGCGCTTTAGTTCTGTCAATTGTTGTAGCTTTCCTGTTCTATATTGTCCTGCCTATTTCTGAATAATTGAGTTTTTGTAGTTAAATATTACTATAAATTATATTTATTTTTAAAATTACAACCAACAGTTGAATTTTTAATAATATTTGACAATATTATTCAGTTGCACTAAGTAGAAAAGGGGAGTACATTAAGAATGGATTTTCCACTTATATATTACTATTTTAATATTTAAAGGTTTATAGAGCCTGATAAAAAGTATTAAGTGCAGCATATCCAATTTGCAATATGATTTCTAACAAGATAATATCAGATACTGTTTAAGTTGTGTATATTAAGAATTTATCATTTTATGGATATATTTTATTATTTCAGTCACTATTAACCATCAGAGCATTGCTGTTATCCTCGTATCATATTATGCTACTAGCACTCAGAACTACAATAGCAAGAACTAACATTAGCACAAAGTTGTCTTGCACCATCGTTACTAAATAACCTCATCTAACATAATTTCATGTTACATGACACATTTAATATAACAGTTAACAGTGAAGACAAAGTATGTATGATTATAAAAAGGTTTTGATGCTAGAATACGATGTATTATATGATGTGAAGAACATTAGGTTTTCATAGATACTAGAGATAATCTCTTACTTCTTTACTTCTCCTATACGTAACGGTTCAGAGACTTTTACATAAATAAATTATTAAAAAAAAAATTTAGATATCGATTCATGAGCCAAATAATTCAACTTAATGAAATATTAATAACCACTGAAACGACAACCATCAGTCGCTGTTATAACCGATACGAAGTTAAATAATAAACAAGTCTCGTTTCCTGGATATTCCTTTTTCTAAGAGAACCTGACCGGTCGCTTTGGTGGTGTTCTCATAGGTATACGCCATGGAACTATTTGGAAAACAATGACTCTTCCAGTAAATGTAACCGGTAGCAGACTTTGTAAGGTTACTGTACAGGTTCAACTGCAAACGCCGATACGAAGAACCGCACAATACCGTTGGCCGAGGAGTCCTGTTATAGAATATAAACGGCTGTAAGAAGAATGCGACAAACCATGTAACCACTGGGAAATTGGTGATTTAAATGCTCGACACTCTATTTGGAACAGTGCGAAAAATGACAATGCTGTAAATCACAAAGACAATGTTTTCCTTCTGAATAGCACATGTTTTGACACAGGATTTGTCAAAATAAATGTTATCCTAACTGAGTAGGAATCTTTGCTATTACTTTGTTCCAAAGTCGTAATCAACTTGTTAAACTTATAAGTTACAAAATCAAATGCTTGAACCACTTATTAGCATTATTAATAAATGGTATTTTAGTAAATAAATAAAAATTTATGACAAGAAATTCCCCTTAATGGTAACCTTCAAATGGATCCACCAATGTTCGGACATGAATTTTTGAAAATGTATATTTTTAATTAACTGATATAGAAATTAGATTCATTTGTCAACTATTTCTTATATATTATTAACAGAAAATAATAAATTATTTTTAAGCAACAACAAAAATTCAACTTTATTATGAGTCCTAATTCGTGACTATAGTCATAAATCATGTTAGTGTCGATACTGATGGTAGTGCTTGCTGTTCTGGTTCTGAGTGCTAGTAGCATGCTGTCCTCCATACTGCTTGCTCTCACCATCATAGTGGTCACCGTGGATAGTGCTGTAGTGATGAGAGATGGGCTCTTGGTGACTGCCGGAGTGTAAAATCACCTTTTGCTGATGATAGTGCTTACTCCTCTGGTTCTGAGTGCTGGTAGCATGATATCCCCCATAATGGTTGCTGTCACTATCATGATGTATAGTGCTGTAATGATGAAAGATGGGTTCCTGGTGTCTGTCGGCGTCTAGAACAACCTTCTGCTGATGATAGTGCTTGCTGTTCTGGTTCTGAGTGCTGGTAGCATGATATCCGCCATAATGGTTATCTTCACTATCATGGTTGTCGCCGTGGATAGTGCTGAACTGATGTGAGATAGGCTCATGGTGAGTGTCGGCATGAAGAACAACCTTTTGCTGATGATAGTGCTTGCTGTTCTGGTTCTGAGTGCTGGTAGCATGATATTCGCCATAATGGTTATCTTCACTATCATGGTTGTCGCCGTGGATAGTGCTGAACTGATGAGAGATAGGCTCATGGTGAGTGTCGGCATGAAGAACAACCTTTTGCTGATGATAGTGCTTGCTGTTCTGGTTCTGCGAGCTGGTAGCATGATATCCGCCATAATGTTTGCTCTCACTATCGTGTCGTCCACCTTGGAAAGTGCTGTAGTGATGAGAGATGGGCCCTTGGTATCCGTCTGACAGCCCTAGCACGTCTTTGGTTACTTTGGCGTTGAATCCGCTGTGTTTGTCGGCTGTGTATTGTACCTCTCGGACGGAGCCGTCGGTTTCCTTCAGTTTGTAATATCCTTTGACGTAGTCACCATCTCTAGACTCCTCCTGGCTCTTGATATCATGAGTGTGAGGATCATGAACGCTATATTCGAACTTATATTGAGGGTGAGAATCCTATGGAAATTATCATTAAAATCAGTATTTCATTATAAAATCGTTCAATGGTATTTAAGTGATAAATTACTCACATAGTGTTCTTCCTCTTTGTGATCTAAATATGAACTTTGAACGAAGGACACAAGATAAATAGTAATCGCTCCGAGTAGTGAAAGTGACTGAAATAGTAATCATAATCAATATAATATTTAATAATTATTTAATACATCTCAATCGTATGTGAGATTACCTTGTTAGAGATCATATTACAAGTTTGCTGTGTAGCTCTGATTAGTACAATCTGTAGGCCCTGTAGAGCTATTTATACAGTGAAGGATTTACACGTGAGCGGTTCACACTGTGTGGAAATCTCCAGTTGTAATACTGATATTTATTATTACTTAACGTAGGAATTTAAGGCATTAATAGAATTTTTTTTATTGTTTATTTATTGTAATTTACAACTGTACAAAATAATACAATAGGTAAATATGTAGTATGTTTCATATACACTTGAAAATCTTGGGAAGGAACCACCCATTGGTGGTACTTCAAACATTGACGTAATAAGGAGCATCATGGATTTTGGATTGTAACGATTGGATGCGGGAAGAATTTGATGGTTTGGTGGAGCCCCAGAGCTCAATTCCATATGTCCAAATTGGTCTGATTATTAGAGTGTATACTAATTTTTTGTAGTGAATGGGAAGTTTAGAGCGTTTGTCAAGTAAGTGTTGTAGCAATCGGAATCTACGAGCAGTTTCTTGTCGTTTCAGTCTGTATAAACCCCATAAAGAATGGGACCTAAGATACTACCTTGAAGAACACCGGCGGACTGAGAAAAGAGAGATGAGTAGGCTAGGTTATGATTTACTTTAAAGGTTCTATCAGTGAAATAGAAATTTAATTTTTTTTTTTTAATGATTTTTAAAATAACATTCAATTTTTAGTCAAAGTCAGTAATCGAGTAATATGCAACAAGATATGGAACTGAAGGTCTTATTACATTGTTTACAAACTTTATAATTAAATATCTACAATTCTTAATCTAAAGTAAGAGACATTTGAATTTTAAGAACCTACCACCACAGCCTATGTATCTTCAAGCATTTTTAATAACAACATATTTAAAACTTTAAAAACTATCTATGAGTGAACATATTCGTATTATTTGAAGAACTATGAGTTGTTGTTTTTTTTTTTAAATTGTGTTTTCCTTTTTCCCATAATCAATCATTTTTAATTTAATACTCAACAATTAGAATAAACATAGTAAGATCATTGAAGGCTATCACAAACTTGAGTAAACTCTTAACCATTAAATGTTTTTGATCTTTGTTACTGTTAGCTTCCATAATATCTTATTGCCTTCAAATTTGAAAAAAATAAATATAGTTTGATAATTATGGGTCTATTACATTATATCTAATATGATTTGAGCAGTTCTGAACTTTGTTTTATGCTTCCGTGGAGCCTAAGTTTGTTCCAATAATGTTATTCATTGAAAATATTATAGGATAGAGAATGCAGGAGGAATAGTGTATATTTCAATGCACTACGTCATGATCAAACTGTAGACAGGGATTAATAGGATGTATTTAACCGATGTTTTGTTTAATCATTGTTGAATGTAATGTTCTTCTTATCTCTTCTACATTATTTCATGGAATCATTAAAATATGGGCGCAATAATGTAGTTTATTTTAATAACCATTTACTTATTAGGAAGTTCTTAGCTATTTACATTATGTGAAATGTCCCATAGTAATCTTTCATTTTCTCCTTCGGTCTATAATTTGTAATTTTTTTTTTATTAAATTTTATATGCTTTCAAATCAAATTAAGGCTTTTTTATACATCTTTTGTGTATAATAAGTCCATCGAAAGAAATAAACTCACCCACTCTCTCCTTTGGTTTAAACACCTGATTATAATTCAATTTGGGAAGTAGATACAATATACTTTCAACTTCTCTTCGACCAGGTGGTGGTGGATAATGAAATTTTAATTAGATGATTCCACTACAATAAAAAAAAACACATGGTAATTACATATATATATGTTTGTCAGTACTCCAGTTCATTATTTCGAAATTCAATTTATAAAAAACTAATAAAAAAGAATTTAATGAAAAATGTTAACATCAGTTCACAAATTTGTTTTGAATAATCGTTCAAATTACGAGTATTTTAGGTATCTGATTTTTAAGAGATTAAACAAATACTGATTTCGACGATATTTTTTGAGCGAGATTTAGTTTTATTTATCTTTCTTTAGTAGCACTTCCGAGGTTTCAGAAGTTATGAATCTTTATGTTGTAAAATACAGACTGAATATATCATAGAAACATTAAAATTGAAATTGATAAATTCAAAAGAAAAAAACTTTTTTGTTGATAAAATTCGTTTAAAAAATATATTTTATAATACTTTTTTAAAAAATAATTTCTAACACTTTTATCGTATATGAGGGTACGCTAAATTGAATACACGGGTTTACAAAATAAAGCTGGTAGAAATTTGATTTGATAGTTTTGGCTAATCTTTGTTTTCAAATTGCTCATAAATTCATCACTATAAGATTTATTTTGCTATTCATTTTGTCGTTTCAGTGGTTATTGTTTCTTTATATGCATAATTTGGCTCATAAATCGATATCTGAAATTTTTTTAAAAAATTTATTTATTGTTATTTACAACTGTATGAAGATATATACAACAAGTAAATTTGCTGTAGGTGACATAGTGATATGATATGGAAATTGAAAATTGATCAATTCATGCTGGTGTATTTTCGTTATTTGTTGTATTTGAATACGTTCCGAATCCTCTTTTCTTCCAGGAGCTACTGAAATTTCCTGCCGTAGTATCATGGCTTGTTTAAACATTATAGAACTTAGTTTTAATTCTAGTGGCAACTGCTAATCGGATGATCTGTATAATGCCACGTGGAGTCTATCACTATTCTTTCATTTTGGACTCTCCTGTCTCGAGACATATACCCACCTCTGCAAAGTTGGCCACCCATCCTCGAAAAAATCCAACTTTGTTTTGAATTCTAGTAGTATGCATAAGAGTTCTAGAGTTCTCGATTATTTATAGGAATAGTTCAGATGTTAAAAACATCAATAATACCGGTCAAATACACGCGCGTAAAATACGTATTTTGTGAAACTTTAACACCGTATATCTATTTTCCTGGCAACATTAGGGATTTATTTAATAAGGATAATTTTAAAAACTCTTGGGGGAGGAGCTGGGGGGGGGGAGAGAAGGGGCCAACAGAACTCTCAACAGAACTCCCAAAAAACGAAAAAAAAATTCCAAAAATTTTTAATCGCGAATTTTCCACAGCAGAAATCGTATAAATTTAAAATTCAAAGTTCCTAATAAAAAAAAAGAATTATTTATTTTGGTATTTTAAAAAAATACCAATTAAACATTACGCAAGATTTTTGTGCAACTTCGCAGCCATCATTCTTTTTTGCAGGCAACATTAGGGATTTATTTAATAAGAATGATTTTTATAACTTTTGAGGGGACCAACAGAACTCCCAAAAAATGAAAAAAAAAATTCCAAAAATTTTTGATCGCGAATTTTCCACCTGAGAAATGGTATAAATTAAAAATTCTTAGATTTCTAGTAGCTCCTATATGGGATTTAAAGTTTCTAATAAAAAAAAAAAAAGATACATTTAAGTTATTTAATACAAAAAAATAGCAAATTAAATATTACGCACGTTATTTGTGCTACATTTGACACCGTCCAACTTTTTTTCTAGCAACAATACGATATTATTTCATTAGGATAATTTTTAGAACTCGCTGGGGACCAACAGAACTCTCATCAGAACTCCAAAAAAAAGAAAAAAAATTTCACCAAGGCCAACTTCACAAAGGTCATATATTCAATAGAGATATTGAAGGGGTCAGGAACTGCGGACAAATCCACAAAGATTCTTTGTGCATCCCTAGTTCCTGGGAGCGATGCTATTGAGGGATCCCTTTTTCCTCTTAACATTCCACTACTTTTAACAACAATCTGTTGATAACACATACTTGTTTTAATTCCTCATTTTGTGTTCTGGCGATGTAATGATGAGAAATGAGGGTAATGTAATATTTTTTTCTTACCCGGCGAATACCTCTGGTTGTAGAGCTATGATAATCAAAATTACTGTTCAGCAAGTAATTAGTAATCAGTGTGTGACCTCCCTGAATAAACAGGGCTACTGGAGTTTACATTGGATTCAAGTATAAACCAGCTAGGAACTGTTGCATACATAGAATTATTCAATAAAGTTATAAAAGAAGACGCAGATATCCATCTAATAAATCAACGAAAACGTTGGAAAGGTAGACGGTACCGAACTCAAGACAGCGAAAAAAAAAAAAAAACTTAATTCTTCAGATCCGTAACCTAAGAAAAATGTGGAAAACAAGTATTTGGGAAGACTAGCTTAGAACTGCTCATAGTAGTTTTGTAACACAAGTTTTTGAAAAATACAACAAGAAAGGATACTCATGTAAGACTACAAAATGTAGGTATAATTGTGGAAGGGCGAAAGAACAATTAGGATTTCTAAAAGCTCTCCTACGCAATTAAGGGTATACACTTAGTGAGGCTGGGTGGACCCCAGAACCCACAGTTTAACAAAAAATAATAATGACCTGCCTCAGATGGATTCGAACCCGTGTCCTTGGACTGTATCACCGCGCTACCAATGATTAAAAATATTAAAAAATAAAAATATTTGTATAATTATGTAAATATGTAATACAATACAATAAAAAAACTCAAAATAATACTTATGTATTAATAATTTTCTAAATCAATTTTTTTTTATTTGAAACTCAAGAGTAAGTAATATTTAACCAATGATAAAGAATATGAAATGGTTTAATAATAGTTACTCTAGACTTTTAAATTAAAAATAATTAAATTAACATTAAATCTCTAACCTATTACAGCACTTACTAGACAAACGGTCTAAACTTCCAACTCATTACGAAAGACTGATCTACATGACAATAATAAAGCCCATCTGGACATACGGAGTTGAGGTTTGGGGCTCCACTAAACCTTCGAATTCCTCTCGTATCCAATCCTTACAATCCAAAATCCTTCGTAAAATCCTCAATGCTCCTTATTGTGTTACTAATAAAACCATACATAAAGACCTAAATGTTCCTTATGTAACATTTTATCTAGCCCAATTCAGATATCAATCATTCCATTATAAACTCCCTAACCACTCAAACCCCCTAGTTTCTAACCTCGCTTCCTCTTCCATTCCTGCCAATCCTCCATGGCGCCTGAAAAAAGATGACCTCGTGACCTTATATTGTAAAATGTTTTTAGAGTTCTACTACTGGGTAGTTTCTCTACATGCTGTATCATATCATTATCATTATGTTATTATGTTCAAATTTACATGTTGTATTTTTTATACAGTTGTAAATATCAATAAATAAAAAAATCTGTACCAGTACTTTGTAAGGAGTTTCTAGACCAACTGTTTTGTAACCAGGTGATTTGGTTAGAATCACGCTCAAAATTAAAAATAATTGAGAAAATGATAAAAAAAAAAAAAAAAGGAAATGAATAAAATACTTTAATCTTTCAAATTATGCAAAATGTTAGGTACATAAATATTTATCTAAATAGTACAAAGATTTAAATAGAGTGGCATTCAAAATATCTATTATTAACAGGCCCTGTAGATATTAAATTTAAGTATTTAATAAAGTGTCTTGTATTGATCATCAGGTTTTTAAAGGTTGAAAATTAATTTTTATATTCGGAAGAAATTAGAAACTTCTTAAACGTTTTGAGACAACAAGGGAAGACAAAAAGATTTGGATTTGGTTACCTACATCCGGATAAATAAATAAAAATATATATAATAATAAAAGTACGAAAAAAATAATATTTATCAACACTTACTTATACACTTCAAACTAAATTAAATTCCAGTATGAGGAATGGATATTTCCTCAGAGAGTAAACCACTCATGTGTAAATCCTTTGCAGTATAAATAGGTCTGCAGAGCCCGAGATTGTACTAATCAGAGCTACACAGCCAACTTGCAGTATGATCCCTAACAAGGTAATTTCAATACTTTTAAGGTATATTAAATGTTAATTAAAAAATCTATACTTATTGTTTATTATTTCAGTCATTATTACTCTTCGGAGCGATTGCCGTTTCCCTCGTCTCTCTCGCTCAGAGTTCGTATTGGGACCACAAAGAGGAAGAGCACTACGTAAGTAATTTGGGTCACATCACTGAAATACCACTCGATGATTTTTAAAAATGAACTAATAATTTTAACTTTGATTTCTACAGGATTCGCACCCTCAATATAAGTTCGAATACAGCGTTCACGATCCCCACACTCACGACATCAAGAGCCAGGAGGAGTCTAGAGATGGTGACTACGTCAAAGGATATTACAAACTGAAGGAATCCGACGGCTCCGTCCGAGAGGTACACTACACAGCCGACAAACACAGCGGCTTCAACGCCAAAGTCACCAAGGATGGCCTGCCGCTGTTCGACGGACACCAAGAGCCCATCTCTCATCACTACAGCACTGTCCACGGCGGACAACACGATA
This sequence comes from Halyomorpha halys, assembly GCF_000696795.3. NCBI lineage: Eukaryota > Metazoa > Arthropoda > Insecta > Hemiptera > Pentatomidae > Halyomorpha > Halyomorpha halys. The sequence continues at coordinate 1,516,367 of NW_027116131.1, forward strand.
CTGAGAGCAACCATTATGGAGGATATCATGCTACCAGCACTCAGAACCAGAACAGCAAGCATTACCATCAGCATGATGTTATCTTGCACCATCACCATTAAATTAACTATTTTTTCATCCTGTTACAGGCAAAATAAATTTAAAATATTTATTTAAAATGTTTCTATTAATCTTTTGTCATGGAAAATATTTACACTTATTATTTTTTTGCAATATTGTATAATAAATTACTGAAACTCAATAATTGAATCCAATAGGCTAGTCGGGGGCAAAAACACTGTATGTTAGCATAAATGCGGATGTGGACTCTGGACTCGCCGATGTCCGCAATCGACAGGAATATATTCATTTGATTATATACTTATTTTGATGTATTTATTGCAACAAAGAGGTAAAAAGAGAACGAATAAACACAATCCTATAAGGTTTATTTAGCATTATTATGATGAATACTTATTTTAACAAAGCCTTGGGATGTTTCTATTTATAAAATGATAATTATGCAGTATAACCACAAATTTGATTTATCCTTAGTTATATATTTATCGTTTATACCTCCCCACGCTCAGTGGAGAAGGGGGTGAGTTAAAGGAAAAAAATATACATAATCGCAAAAGGAAAAAAAAAGAAACAAAACAATAAATAATAAATTGCTCCTTAGGCGCCACGTTATTTTTCCACTTGGAAATAAATAATATGCCCACAATATAACTAAAATATACCCTATATAAACAATTATCGAATTATCAGGACTGGCGAATACCTTTTCATGTAGATAACAGAAAGCCTAGGGGTGTTACATCTCACATATTGAATTATCGTAATATTCAGTGAACATAACAAAATAAAACATAGGTAAATTAACAAGTTGAAAGCAGTTTACATGCATAAGATAGAACAGCAGAACTATGAGTACAAAAGTTTAATAATAATAAGAAATATATGTACACAGAATGAAAAAGGAAAGCAAAAAAGAATTCATATCAATTAATAAAACAATGAAAACTAATAGGTTGACTTAACCTTAACTTGCTTAATCTTAATGCATTTATTAACCTTATCAACTAAATTTACATTATTATACAAAAGAATATAAAATAAATAAAATTTAGTTCTAACCCCACGTAGTCTTTGGGTGTACTCCTGGCAGAACACAAGGTTGTCCGATATTTCCTTTCCGGTCACCTTCCCCAGAAGTATAAAGATGACACCTGTCAAAAATCTCCTATCCAGGATGTGCTGAAGAAACGTTGCTACGCACTCCACTATATCCCCACTTCAAGTGTTAATGACCGTCCTTTGAAGTAGAACACCATAATTTAGAAAAACAAAACATATACTATAACATTTCTCATATGGTGATATTTTGGATCAAACAGTAATGACACAGGGTCTGATAAACTATCACCACTTCACATTGAACAATCGTAATGTGTTCCAAAATCAAACTGTCCCCTTCACAAAATCAAAACCCACTCGTCTAAAATTTATCGCTCGTGTTTTTTTATCATCATGACAACCGTAACACCTCTTGTCTACGCAGATTTAGCCAGTGTTTTTATTTCACCATGACAACCGTAACAGCAGCCATTACATATAATGGGAAATACTGTAAATACATATACGTCGATTGGACAGAAATAGTCTGGGAGATGAAAGGCCATTTTTTTGTGTATCATTACAGTATTTAAAAGTATTTAGAGTAGGGATTCTGTTAGCTTCCGAATTCCCTACTTTCACATATGGTTAGGGTGAAAATTTTCATTCCAGTATTGACATTAGATGATGGCGGTATCATATTTTGTTGAGTTGTAAGACCCCATTACATATAATTTCCTAATTTTAATTTTATATTATTTTAGTTACCTTCAATTCTCTTACAAATACGTGTCTGCCACCTGATTCAATGATATTTATTGTTATTTCCAATAATTTTAAAAATGTATTTATTTAAAAAAAATTACAAAAACTGGTTCCATTCAAAAATTAGGAATAATATCATTCTGTGGCAGTATGTATGCAATTTCTCATTTGACTAAAAAAATATAAATAATAAAACAAAAAAAAATACGTTATATACTCGTACTATAACTTAAGCTTTTAATCAGTCAATCATTTAAAATAACAATGCAGTATTTATGCTATAGCAACAAGGCAATAGGAACAACTGTGGTGTGCTATTCAATGCTAATCAACTGAACTCATTCTAGTGTTTCCCGTAGTAAATAATTGCTAAGAGATACCCAATTATAGCATTTTAACAAAGTGAGTAATTGTTCTGGAGAGGAGGTCCTCTACCTAAAATTTTGTATTCGAATTTCACTATATTTGGGTTATTTCCTATATAATATGTGGTTCAAATACGAATTTTATAGACGGTTTGTAGCTCAGGAGGTTGAGGTGCAGGTCTTGTGGCAATATGAGAACTGCGGGCGACGCCGTTTCGAATTCAGCCACGAGACTTTTTTATTTCATGGTGGTCCCACGAAATGAAATGACCTCCCACCAGAACTAGAATAGGTTGGTCACCTCTTGATAACTCGCCCCCCCCCTCACCGTATGTCAGAAATTACCAGGAAGGGGGTCATAAAAAATAATAAAATAACAAAAATACGAATTTTATAAATAATAACCTTTGAAGTATAGTTAATTATAATTTAAAATTACAATTACAGCTCGAAGTTTTGAAACCATTTTCATATGATAAGTTTCTAGTGATGGATGAGTTTTACCTTGTAGCGGACCTAATAATGTAAACAAAACTGGTCTATGAATGGAAGTAGTGAAGTCCAATGTAGTACAAATTGTGATATTATCTGATCACGATTCGGTCCTTATTCTATTTATTCTATTAATTGTCTTATTCTTCTAGGGGCCTTTATTAATTTATAAAAGAACTTTTCAGACGACGATATAATGCGTCCATTCGAATTAGCGTTTGCAGTTGGAACTAATGTAGTCTGCTATCGGTTACATTCATTGAAAGATGCATTGTTTTCCAAATATTTCCATGGCTTTAGGCAACGAGAACACCACCATATGGACTGGTCAGGTTCTCTTGGACAATGAAATATCCAGGAAAAGTGATTTGTTTATTATTTAACCACGTAAACGTTATGCGATAGCCACTGTCAGTTTGCTCGGAAACAGAAAAAAGAATTCTCGACAAAACATTTATGACGAGTTAGATATATTAAAAATACATGAAATAACTAACTCATAACACAGATTTCATCAATAGTTTACATCAGTTGGGAAATGAAAGATTTAAGAGAATTTTACCTAGCTTGGCCCCACCACCCGTACCCCTGAGGGTGGCTACTTATCAAAAGCAAAGGATATAATAATTTTATTTGAGTATTTAAGATATTCAGATTCAAATTGAACTGATCACAGTGGACAGTAATAATATCATAAATGCTCAAATTTATACATTAACTCCTTGAAATACAATTAAACTGCAAAAGGAGGAACTTGAATGAGCGTGGTTTCAGTATAATAAAAGAAAGGATCCAGAAGGTATTATTCACAAAAATTTCTATTTACCAGAAAAAAAATTCACATTTTACTAATTAATTAACAGAAAAAAACCTCTTAATTTATCTCAAACAAATAAAGAAAAATATTTGTTTTTTCAAAATTCATTTTTATGATCAGCAGACCCGCAACAATGGTCAGTAATACTGTATGGTATCTTCAGATTTTATAGGGGCTAATTAGGCGTTACTAATAAGTTTCATTATATTAAGATTACCTATTTACATTGAAGTTATTATGTCACTATTTATGATACAACATAAATATACCTCCTTCAATATTTTTAATTTCATGTAACAAATGAAAATTGGCATATTGAAATACTGAACCATAAAACAAGTTTTTAATAACATTTAGACATTTAAATAATAATTATATTTCCATTTTTGTACAAATATTATTATATATAAGCCGCCATTAGTTCTTATTCTCCTGTTTGGAAGGATACTTAGCTAGGGAAGTTAAATAACATATAATATTTATAATTAATTAATTGTTTGGTCTTTTTTTAGAATCAATAGTCAAACAAATCACTATGACTGGAACTAATATATTCCAAAATAATATCCTAATATATAAAAAGTTAGATAATAATAACATTTATTATTCAACCTTTAAATACGAAGAAATATACACTAAGTTGTAAGTAAAGAAAATTAATACAAGTATCAATTTATTTTAATTTCATCATCAAATATATAATATTACATTTTTACATAAATTTTGTAGACAATGGTCCTGCTAGTGGTGGTGCAAGACAACCTTATGCTGATGGTAATGCTTGCTGTTCCGGTTCTGAGTGCTGGTAGCATGATATCCTCCATACTGGTTGCTCTCACCATCTTGGTGGCCACCATGGACAGTGCTGTAGTGATGAGAGATGGGCTCTTGGTGTCCGTCGAACAGTGGAAAACCGTCCTTGGTGACTTTGGCGTTGAATCCACTGTGTTTGTCGGCTGTGTAGTGTACCTTTCGGACGGAGCCGTCGGATTCCTTCAGTTTGTAATATCCTTTGACGTAGTCGCCATCTCTAGACTCTTTTTGGCTCTTGATGTCGTGAGTGTGAGGGTCGTGAACGCTGTATTCGAACTTATATTGCGGGTGGGAATCCTGTGAAAATGAAGATATAAGTTGAATTTCTTTTTAACTGCTAGAATAAAATTAATATTACAAATACTTACATAAAGTTCTTCTCCATAGTTTTCTGAGTGCGAGCCTGTGGCGAAGGTAACGGCAATCGTTCCAAGGAGGGTAAGGAGATACTTTAATAAAAAAATAGGAATTAAATATTAAATAGGAGTATGAATTAATATTTTATAGCTTTGATAGCTGTTATACGTTTTGTAAGTTACCGTGTTAGGGATCATCTTATTAGGTGAGCTTGACGCTGTGAATGGTAATTGTTCAAGAAACACGGGCCTATATATACCTCTCCGGAATCACACTTGAGAGATCACTCAACTTGTATTCTTTAGCGGTTACAATGAGCTTCATTGTTATTTTTTTAATAATTTATTTATTGTTATTTACAAATATATACAAGTGAATTTGCTGTTACTGATGTAATGACTTGATACAAACATGTTGAGAATCTAGCCATTGATATAACTCCAATAACATTTGTGGAGGCGAAGATCTCGAGGCTATCATCTTTTCAGACTCCTAAGAGGATTATTAGGTGATCAAAGAGAAGCCAGGTTAAAAACAATTTGGTTTGGTTGGTTGGGAAATTTATCATGAAAGGATTGGTATCTGGTTCTGGCCTAATCGGCAACATATGAAACATTGAGGTCCTGATGGATGACATTTGTGACAAAGTAAGGAGCATTGGACTGTAAGGATTGGATTCGGGAGGAATTCGATGGTTTAGTGGAGCCCCGAAGCACAACTCCGTATGTCCAGAAAGCCTTATAATAGTCATGTACATCAGTCTTTTATAATGGATTGGAAGTTTAGACCGTTTGTCTATTAAATGTTGGAATATTCCCTCATTATTTAAGTTCCAGAAATTTCAACGCGATAGCTCTTAAAGCCTGTTATATGAATCGATCAAGAATTCGAAGAAAAAAAAAGTTTTCTTCTGTAAAGTTGTCCTACCCTCATAATAATTGTCAAATTTAACTAAATAACGTAAAACTTCTGAAGAATTGATGGTATTTACCTGAACAATTTTGAGGAAGTTTTATTTCTTTTTTTTTTTAGAAAATATTCTACATTTTTGCACTTTATAACGTTTCTTTGTTTTTTTTTTTCATGCTAGGTATTGATTAAAAGCGTACACTCTAAATGATATGAAGTCTTGTTCCATAGGATTAGATGTCACTGTGTGTACAGAAAGGAATCATCTAGAAATATTTTGGAATAAAAGTACTGAGATTTGCCATTTGATTTATATTTGATAACTTATTACAAATTTTGAATTCGTCACTTACGAATTATTTGGGAAGTTTAATAAACATATAATAAAACTCAATTTTATTAATCAAATTCTGGAGTATAAACTTATGGATTTTGTTTATTCTAATGTAATTTAATTGTTTATTAAAGTTATGAGCCAAAAATGGAAAAGAATTGATTTTGTTTTATTTTTTTTTTAATAGGGAAAAATTTAATAGTAAAATCCGTAATTATAAATGTTAATGAATATATAAACAATTTTTTAAACTTCACAAAAATATTCCTCTCCAACCATTATTTGCTTTTCACCTGGAATAATGATATTTTATGTTATAAACGAAAAACAATTTTTTTTTCATATTTATTTTAGTGTGAAATGGGAAAAATAAATAAAAAAACATGAAACTAATGGTACTTTAAATAATATATTTGTGCAGACGTAGCTTTATAAAGATAATTTACGAAGATTTATGTAGATAGTTTATATTAGATATTTAAAGTACCAAATGACTCTCAGGTACTCGTAGGCATAAAACATTAGAATTTGGTATTATATAAATTAATGTTATATCAATATAAATTTAACATAAACTGTATTACTTTATGACTTTTAGAATTTTCTAGTCAACCAAAGAAGACCTCGTGTTGAGCTAATTATTTCTGGATCATTAAAATTTTAAAAAAATATATTTTAAAAAAACATGAAAAGAATTTAATTTTTATTGATACATGAAAAGTTTATATAATTTAACTTACGATAGGTAATAGTATTACGAATCGATATTTCTTCACCGAGTGAACTGCCCATGTGTAAATCCTTAGCAGTATATATAGGTCTGTATATCTTGAGAAGGTACAATTCAGAGCGACATATCCAACTTGCAATATGATCTCTAACAAGGTAATTTCACACACTATAGAGAGATGTATTAGTTAAGAATATTTTATGAATATAGTTATTGTTGTTGTTATTATTTCAGTCACTATTACTTTTCGGAGCGATTGCCGTTTCTCTGGTGTCCTGCGGAACGAGTTCATATTTTGACCATCACGAGGAAGAACACTACGTAAGCAGTTTGTTAGCAACACACCATTTAATGGATTTTAAATAAAAAGAACTACTGATTATAAAGTTGATTTTTACAGGATTCGCACCCTCAATATAAGTTCGAATACAGCGTTCACGACCCCCACACCCACGACATCAAGAGCCAGGAGGAGTCTAGAAATGGCGACTACGTCAAAGGATATTACAAACTGAAGGAATCCGACGGCTCCGTCCGAGAGGTACACTACACAGCCGACAAACACAGCGGATTCAACGCCGAAGTCACCAAGGATGGCCTGCCACTTTTTGATGCACACCAAGAGCCTATCTCTCATCACTACAGCACTGTCCACGGAGACCACCAAGATAGTGAGAGCAGCCATTATGGAGGATATCATGCTTCCAGCACTCAGAACCAGAACAGCAAGCACTACCACCAGCAAAAAGTTGTCTTACATCATCACCATTAAATAAACTAATTTTTCAATCAATTAATCGTGAAATAAATATTTAGAATATTTTTTTTTTGTATGTAAACTAATTTACATTCATTATTTTCTTTATTGATGTAAAAATATACCTGAACATTAATAATTATAATTATAATATAATAATGTGATGTCCTTACCAAAAAAAAATTAATCATTTTATTTATATGAAACCTAAATGAAGATTTAAACATCTGTATATCTAGGTTATGATCAAACTTTATGAGAATATTCAATTTTTTTTCTTTGCTAATTCTACTTGAAAGTACAATTAGATTGTAAACGTTTAATTTAAAACCATAAAAACTTAAGTATAATTTCCATTCTGTGTTTAAAATTACAAAATATTCTATCATAACTAATTATTAAAATTAGTTTAAACCGAATGTCATGATTACTCATTAATGATTACTAAAACAAGCTATTAAAAAATTCTATTTGTTTCTATAAAAAATATTTATTTTTTTTTTCATATAATAAGTATATAAAGATTTCAGATAGCTTTTGATTGCGTTGCAAGTTAAAATACTTTATAACCTATAGATCAGTAAAAACTATATCTCCTTGGTCTTGTTACTTCAAAAACTATTTCTCTTGGGAATTTGTTTTTCTGAGATGTTGGTTCAGGTGCAACTTCTTTAAATTTCGTCTAAAACCAAATTTCTAAATTAATTCTCATGTTTTCCAAATGTTTAATTCCATTTATATAATAATGATAATAGGTATTATTATTGAAGAAATAGAAATTGTATTACTTCAGATTACCTGTAAATTTGTAGGTATTCCTGAGAAAGATTGGGCCCTTGGGATACCCAAAACAATCCACACTACCTGACGTCAGGTTGACAAGGCGGAACTCTAGCACCAATCTCCACCATACTGGGCGAGGGAACTAGAGCCACAGACTCTCAGGACTTAAGTAACCCCCCTTCCTGCGAGGTGGCAGGGCAGTAAAGGTTCCAAAAATCCTATTACATCACCTCATAACTCCATCTTCTGATGCATCCCCTCCCACTTCTTTTCGACTTCTGACTGTTTTCCTTATTATTTCACCGTTATATATCGTCTTTATTAATTAATGTTTTTATTTTTATCTTATAAGCGATACAACACAAGGAGGCCCCTCACCTCCGGACTTAAAATAGCTCCTTTTTAGAATGGATAGCTCATATATAACATTAAACATAACAGGTAACCTTAAACCAAAGGTAGTAAAAGGTAAGACCCAACACGAATTACTTTCTTTTTCACAGTAATACACTTATTAATTCACTTTTTATTTCTGTTTTAGAGGGATCGGAAAAAAAACTTGAGTAAAAAGGTTCGTCATTGCCTGAACTCTATACTTGGATCTGGTTGAGCCATATGAACAGAGTGATGAGAATGGTTTTGATGGAAAGTTGAGAATTTCAATTATAAAAAAATAAATAATTAATGTGTTATTGAGATCATCAGTTTCGCCTCTGACTTCATAGAGTGCGGTTCTATTACGTGTGTTCAGCTTATTAGATCTTTTTGTTTGATTTCTTGCCTTCATGGTTTATTTTATGATTTTCTCTTATTTTTATAAATAACAAGAAATCAGGCGATGAATCAAACATTTCGCCTTATTTATCCCATAACAACCTTATAACTGTTGATAAAACTGGCATAGTCTTCTAATCGGGAGAATCACATTAAAAAAAAAAGAAGGAATTTGGAACGAACAGATTCAACTCAGTCCCAATCTCAACGGGTAAGTATTACCAAGAAATTACTCCTCTAAAAGCTAGAGTGGGCAGCTCATTTAACATGCGATCAGAAATCGACCTTTCCTCATATAATGATACTAGAACAACACCAAGTACCAGCAATAACAACACTAATCTTGAAGGGGCATTAGTATAAACACATAGTTGTATTAATCACAAATTTAATTAATATCAAGACTATATATTTACATTTTATCAATATTTTCACACCTTTTGAAATAATGGAAAGACAAAAACAAAATTAGTTCAATTCATTATCGAATGTTGGTTTGTAAATTATACATTGCTTATCTACGGTATTTGAACACATGACATACATTATTTCTGAGCTGAATTATTTTTAGTTTTATGATTCACATTTTAATACCAGTATCACCTTTGAGAGACATATGTCAAGATCTACCTTCCCCAGATAAAAGTTCAGTTCAGGGTCCCTTAGGCTGAATCTAAATACTTCATTCAGGGTTTGAAGGGTTAATTTACTTCAAGTTCAATTTGGTTCAATTTTTCACTCATCCACTCAATATTCTTTAATTAATTTCTCTGTATATATGATATCAATATGTTCTCTTATTTCTGAAATGCCTGAAAAAATATGACGAAATGTAATACTAGACAATAAAAAAATGAAAAACCAAATTTTTTATAATATATTATAAATAAGAAATATAAAAAAATCTTTGTTGAATTAGGTATCGAGTAAAAAGTATTACTATAAATGTTAATAATCAATTAGTGTAACTGTTATATCGTCTGTGAGACTATATAGGGGATAATATTACAATATGTTTGATGTGTAATAATTTAAAAAATAATGTTTATGAGTATACTCAGCCATAGTAATTCATTGTAGTCCATTTCTGAAATAAAGATTGGTAGAATTGAGATGGTTCGGAGTGCCATATGTTCAATGTAAATGCTTTTAAATATTGAATGTTCAAGTTAGTTTACTTTAAGTTTAATTCTGATTTATTTTATTTGTTTCCTATTTAATATTATTTAATTTATACATTTTAAATATAATGCAAATGTGTTTGTTTTTTTTATCTCTATTAGCAACATCTGAAAATAAACGACAGAGTATAACACTACTTAAAAATAAAATAATAATTATTTATTTTTTTAAATTACTTCCTATACATAAAAATATATTATGTAATTTAAAATATAGTTTTCGAGTTGGATATTTTATGCAATGTAGTATTAATAATCGATTGATTACTCTACATTATTGTTAATTAAGGGTATATAGGAGTTTAGCCACATTATGGATTCTATACAATAATGGAGAAAAGAATGGTGGTATGTATACCCATAGTTAACTGGATTTAGAAAAGCGTAGTTCTTTTTTTCAAGGGTATATTGGAGAAGAGGGTGAGAGAAATGCTTTATTCAGCAATGCTACCCAAGTAAATCGGGTTGCTTAAACACTCAGCATACTTATTAATCCATGATCAGATGTATAAGCTCTGCCCTAACAAAGATACAAACATATTTCTTAAACAATAATGGACTATAACCTAAACAAAATATATTACAAATTTTTATCCATCTTTTTGAAAAGGTTATATTACATTATCCAAATTCATTTTTTTTTCTCAACTCTATCTACGCTATTCACCCTATTCCACTCCCTCATACCTCCCCTCTCCAGTGATCCGCAACACACGTTCAATCTGTTATAAAAATGCAATGCAAATTAAAATAAATATAAATATAGTACTAAATAAAAATATAATAACTATAGAAGTAGAACAATTAAAAAATGAAGAAATAAGTAACAAAAAACTAATAAATACATTTTCAAAAACATATAAATAAGTTAAAAGTTATGTATAGATAAGTTAAAACAAAAGAAAACACAAATAAATATGTTGAAAAGCTAAAGAAGCTCCTTGTTCTATTTTCTATTCTTCCGCGATACCCAACTATTTTTTTTGTTCAACCCTATATTGCTCATATAATATATCAGAATGTATCGTATCATACATGGAAATTGACATTTTATTATAGTAAGCCCATTATACACCATGTTTATAGTGATTGCTATTTATTTGAATACTGATCACATTTTCGTTTGTTTTACAATAATTAATAATAATGACCCGGCATGAATTTCTCTTTGTGAGTATAGTATGATAATATACTTAAATCAATAATACTATTTATATTCATTAAATCTTTGATCTAGTATTGCAGCATATATTCCAATATATTTCTGTTACTGGAATGAATATCCTAGTATTCTGCTTATTAGGATTAAATCAATACGCCTCGTTAGAGAAATAAGCAGGACCTTTTTAATTGATTCTATGCCCGTGAGAAAGTCGGCTCCCATAATAATTAACATTGTTTTTCAGAGCACTTTTTTTTCATTACCTCAATTTGATTAATTCCAAACTCTCCTCAACTACCTGTACTTTTCATTTTTTTCAACTACCATTTATTTTACTCCTGACCACCTTAAATAAATCAAGCACTCTGTAAATGTATTTGAATAGTGAAGGATCATTAAGTGAGTTGTTGCTTGCAGAAGTAATTCCTATCTACTGCAGTGACAACCTCTTTGGACTAGGGATAACAGTATCTATCTTACCTAGTTTAAGTGCCCGAAGTTTACATTTTATTTTCCCCTTTCTTCACCAATTTTTCATCTATCTTCAATATGTCCACCTATGTTCATCTGTTTCACCTCTATCTATACTATATCTCACCAAGTTCATTTATCTGCATTTATATTTCATATCTATACATTCTCACCTCTGGAGGTATCTCATCTTTCTCTTTCTATAGCACACATCATAATATCAATAGTAGTAATTAACTAGTATCAATGTTAATTAAAACCAACAGAAACTTGCTATCATCAATAATATCTACCATTGTAATTTAATATTTTCTTAACCAGAATTCTGTAGGTTAATTTTATTTTGTAAATTATAAAACTCTATTAC
>NW_027116131.1:1528660-1529116 GCF_000696795.3 Halyomorpha halys
ATTTATAAACAACTAGCATATTTTAAATTTCATTCATTTTCTCATTAAATTTGTTTTTATCATTTATCAATTTTTAGTAGTCTCTTTATCTTTTATGCTTCCTTCTATTTTATATCATCTTTATTATTTATTTTTATATTGAATATTTTTAAAATTTATTCTTTATTTTTATCAGTCATATTATAGTGCATTTTCACATTTTCCTTTCTATCTCTCTCGTCCTGTCTTTGTTTCACCTATTATTTTATCATCATTGTTTCATCCATTTTTAGGAATATTTAAATCTTTCTATTTATCTTTTCATCCTCTCTCAATATAATATTTAAAACCCCCAATTAATTATCCATATAACCTAGATTATTCCGGGCAAAGTGTAAGGGCGTCAAAAGGACAACCAAGCTGTGGCCCTAACAATTATATTTTACAACAATTAGTTTTTCTTAGGGTTTTATATAT
>NW_027116131.1:1534226-1544836 GCF_000696795.3 Halyomorpha halys
TGTGTGAAGAAAAAACGTGATGTATTCACATTGTTGAGCTATAGTTAATTAATAATAAGATATACCAATAAAAATCCTAAAATGACCACAAACTACAATTTTCGGGAAACAAAATTATCCTAAAAACTGTCATCGTTTTATTATTATTTTTTCCGATGTTTCAGACTCACCGTCCATTTCCTAATAAATATAAACAGTTTTGTAACACAATAATTTTTTTAAGTATCTTTCTATTTAAATTGATTCCATATTTTTTTTAGTTTTCGATCTCTAAATGTTTATATCATTGAGATAAAATTGAGTTTGTTTCCCATACCCCCAATATTTTTAGGATTTTTAATATTAATTTATTTCTATCCTAAAAATATTAACGTAACATGACTAGCCAATCAAAGTTAAGATAATAACCACAATTTCGATTTCAATGATACTAACAATCTAAATGGTGACGGATATTCAAATATAAAAAAATATATGGAATCAATTTACATCACAAAATATATAAAAAATGTAGTGTATTATAAAACAGATATAAAAGGAATCGGCCAGAACTATGCCAATATAGTTCATAAAATTAATTTTATGAACTATATTGGCACTGGTAATAACTGATGAAAATAAAAGCTCGTTCTGCTATTGCAATATTTCTTATAGGGATACTAAAGCGCAGGTTCCCGGATAAAGAAGAACACACCGGAAGGGGATAACAAACCAGCCAGAGTATATAGTTAATTTTTATTTCTAAGGAAATAATGATCATTGAGTGGATTTAATCAAACATCACTATATATTATATATACTATAAAAACTAGGTTTTAACTTTAATCAAGTTTTGACAAATGGCGATTATATGTTAGTATGATTAAGATTTTTTTTTAAATAAAGGGAAGCATAAAATACTTTAATAAGTATTTTGCGTATTTATTTATTTTTTATTATTATTACCCCACAAAAATAGGCGTGGGAGTGACGGACCCAACCTAAAAAACCACGTCATGAAACGCGCGACGTATTTCTTAAGTACATCCCGCGAGGCATTGGTCCTCCACGCGCCATTAAAAAAAAAAATGATTATCTACATTATTAAGAAGAATTATGAGAAAACAGTTAGATTCAACACTTAATATATAATAATATTGTGATTAATAAGATATATGGTGTCATGTATAATATATATAGAGCTTTTAAATATAGAAATAATGTTCAAAGTTTTGATGATTTTATATTAATTCTTAATATTTATTTAAAAATGGACGAAGAGTCCGAAACGCCGTCAAATCTTAATAATATAAAGGATGGCGAGAGTTTTAAGGGAATTTTTACTACCTGAAAATTGTTATATGAATATTAATTAATAAATTATGTGTATGCATTTACTTATTAAGTAACTAATTCTAAAGTTAAAGTAATTAATTCCATTTGCAATATGGAAGCACAATATTTTTAATTTTATAATAGTTAACATTAAACGAGTGTCAATTTCGATATATAGGTTCATCCTATAGGTAATCATAGGTGTTTATTATCTTTTGGACAAGCTTTATGTTTGTGATTCTTTAGTAACATTTCCTATTGGGAAATATTAGGATCACGGGATGTATCCGAACTATTTTTCGAGATTATATTTAACATGAATATTTCATATTAAGGACTGAGAAAACATCTTTCTTTTCCAGTAGACTAGGTTATGATTAACTTATAATTTTAATAGAGAGGTAGAAACGGATTAATAAGAAATATACTGTTGAAAGGAATTAATAGAATTTTTATAGTAGTCCGGGATTCCAGACTGTCAAAAGCTTGTTCGGCGTCGAGAAAGACCCCCTACATAGTACATACAGTACATCCCGTGCTACATTGTCGAATATATAACGTCCACCACAGGAGAACACTGCTCAATACTAGGATGGGATGTTCTAAATCTAAACTGGTGGTCATGAATAACATTCTTTGAATCACGTATTCACGAAAAAGAGACGATTAAATAGTTTTTTTTTAGACTTTAAGGAGGGTAAGATGTGGATGAATATTAAGTGTCTTAGAGGGTTTGGAAAAAAAAATTATTATGAACATTTTCCAAGCGTCGGGGATCGGAGGGTAGCATTTGAGATATAGGTAATGTAGTAAATATTAACGAAGAAAATAAATATTGAATAAATAACCAATTTATTTATAATCCATTTTGAAATATTGCGTAGCTCTTATTGAGAACAGTTTTGTTAGTTATGATGTAGGACAAATTTGTGCTGATGGTAGTGCTGGCTGTTCTGGTTCTGAGTGCTGGTAGCATGATATCCTCCATAATGGTTGCTCTCACCATCTTGGTGGCCTTCGTGGACAGTGCTGTAGTGATGAGAGATAGGCTCTTGGTGTCCGTCAAACAGCGGCAGGTCATCCTTGGTGACTTTGGCGTTGAAGCCGCTATGTTTGTCGGATGTGTAGTGTACCTCTCGGACGGAGCCGTCGGATTCCTTCAGCTTGTAATATCCTTTGACGTAGTTGCCATCTGTAGACTCCTCCTGGCTCTTGATGTCGTGAGTATGGGGATCGTGAACGCTGTATTCGAACTTGTAATGTGGATGAGAATCCTAGAAAGAAGAAGATTAAAGTTGACTTTCTTTTCATTAACTCGAATATATTATTGAAATAAATAAATTAAATAAAAACTCACATAGTGTTCTTCTTCATTGTTTTCCCAAAGGGAGCCATTGACGAAGGAAACGGCAATTATTCCAAAGAGGATGAGCTATTAGTAAGAAAACACAATTATATAGTTGATATATAAATAATATATAAAAATCTCACCAGTTTTCTTAGAAAGCTCTAAACACATTTTTTTATTAGGTATAGGAATTGCCTTGTTAGAGATCATACTAGGTGAGTAGCCTGCTTCGAATGGTGACTGTCCAAGTATTGGTGACCTATATACACAACTCCGGATTCACACTTGAGAGGTCGACTATTTATTACATTTCTAATCCAATGCTATTTCGATATTTTTGATGAAGTGTGTGCCATAGTCTAAACTTAGCGAAAGCTCGATATGCAAATATATTTAGATATTTCCAATGAATATGGACCGCTCAAGTGTAAATCCTCAGCGCTATATATAACTCTGTAATTTCCTGAGCTGGCTACACTTGCTGCGTCTCAGCCACCTGCTAACATGATCTCCAACAAGGTAAATACCTTATGCTATATATATTATCCTACGAGAGGACTTACACAAAATTATTATTTTGAGAGATTTATTTTATTCATTGTAAACGACTTTATTGTGGTTGTTAGTTTGTGTAGAATTATTTTATAATATTAATCTAACATATTAGGCCAGAAAAAAATTTCCTTCGAACTATCTTAATTTGGCTTAGAATGATTCTAGACAACATTAAGATAGAATAATAAAATAAATGAATGTGTGAAGAAAAAACGTGATGTATTCACATTGTTGAGCTATAGTTAATTAATAATAAGATATACCAATAAAAATCCTAAAATGACCACAAACTAAATAAAAAAGATGTAAAAGCAGAATTTAAAATTAATTGATTCAAGAACACTCATGAGTTGTGCAATTGAAAATATTATTTATATAATCAAGTAGGAGTAGGTAGGTCCTTGGTAAGGCACTGTATTACTAACTATAAGGACCCGAATCCGGTTTGGTTCGAATCCAGCTGTAGCAGATTATTATTTTCTGTTTCACTGCAGCCCTGAGCCATCCCCGTGGGCTTGTAAGCCCTCCGGAGCCCACCCAGCCTCACAAAGTGGGTACAAATCTGGCTCTCATAAAATCAAAGTGTGAATTAGATAATAATCTGGTGGTCAAGTGTGAATCTGACCAAACCACCTCCTTGCACAACCGTTGTTCCAGTAACTTCCTGTACTTCCTTACTGTACTGCACCCCTAACCCTTCATGGGTTGTAGCGATACATATTTAATTTCTTTATTTTAGTAATCACTGGAGCCGTGGTAAAAATTATTAAGATATAGTCATTAAAATTTTCATTAGTTGGAATTATTATTTTATATAGTTTTAAGAAATGTGGTTCAAATACTTTTTTACCTCAAATGAATCTCTTCGTACAAGCAAGCCCTCACCCTCTAGTCTTTCAGGTGCACAACTAGCGCGTTGGGACCATACAGATTCGAAATAGAGATTGGCTTATGAGTTATAAAATCATTATGACTATCTGCGGATAATTATGAAATATATATATCTCTAAACAAAAAGCTCCCAAACACCTTGTTATGATGATGCATCTTGATTGCTTGAGAAAAAGTATTAAAACCTACCTTTACAACAGAAGGGATTAATATTATAAATGATTATTTTTAAAAAACTGGGTGTATTGTTAGATAGAGAGACAGAAACAATATTTTCCCTTCGATATTCAATTTTGAGTTGAATATTTTTATAAACATCATATCAATATATTGGTAATGTAAATTAAATGTTATTTCTTATTTTAGCCTTTATTAATCATCGGATCTATTTCTGCTTTTCTTGTAACTCTCGCACACAGTTCTCATTGGGACCACCATGAGGAAGAACACTATGTGAGTAATTCATCAGATAAATAACGTTATTAGATTTTTTTCAGGTATTGAGTATCGATTGTAATTATGGTTTTCATAGGATTCCCTCCCTCATTATAAGTTTGAATACAGCGTTCACGATCCTCATACCCACGACATCAAGAGCCAGGAGGAGTCTAGAGATGGCGACTACGTCAAAGGGTATTATAAGTTGAAGGAATCCGACGGTTCCATCCGAGAGGTACACTACACAGCCGACAAACACAGTGGCTTCAACGCTGAAGTCACCAAGAATGGGTTGCCGCTGTTCGACGGTCACCAAGAGCCCATCTCTCATCACTACATTACTGTCCACGGCGGACACCAAGATGGTGAGAGCAACCATTATGGAGGATATCATGCTACTAGCACTCAGAACCAGAACAGCAAGCAATACCATCAGCATAAGGTTGTCTTACACCATCACCATTAATTGAATAATTAGATTAATTACTATTTGTCAAATCGTGTAAACAATAAAGAGATATAATAAAAATATATCACTTTTTTTACTAATTTTAGCTCATGTAAATTGACTAGTAAAGGTTTTTTTTTTATTAGGTATTTATACACATACCATACGCAAGAACTGTAACTATAAATGACATATTATATTCAACCTAACTTAATAATGTCTTAATTCATGAACCAGAAGGTTCATTGCAACAGAAAATTGTTAAAAAAGATCAAATAATAAATATATACATGGCGTTTCAATAAGACTTTCTCTTGATTTTAAATTATGAAGGAGTTAGATCTGAGTCAGAGAATTTTGAATATAATTCAAATCAGAAGGGGTTTAGTTAAAATAGAATGAAATATGGGGATTAAATAGAAGATTATATTGAATGAAAAGTAAAAGATAAATAACTTGTTGAGAGTGGAGGCCTAAAATAATATATAATAATGTTAAAACAAATTAGATTGGGACAATAATATTGCTGAGTTGTAGAGTTGATGAAAGTGATAGGTCACCATGCAGTATAGATACAGTATAGAACTGACAGTATGTCCCACTGTGGGCTTAACAGTAGTATTGTAACCATTAAAAAAAATGTCTCTGTCTCGTTGCTACAGCTGACTCACTAGGACTCACTTACTGGGACTCACTCGGAGGATTTAGTCCTCATTCCTAGCATTAAGCCGTAATTCTTGTATTGTATACGGACTTAATTCTTATAAAAGTGTAGTATTCAATACAAAAATGGTACAAATAAACAATGTATACACACGTAAATATATCGTGCACGTATATGCTCATACGGTAGGCTCATCTAACTTCAGCAGGTTTTCTTTAAAAAATTGTAAAGAGCAATAACTAAATAACCTACTCACATTTTAAAGAACATTGATCTCCATATAACAAAAGTTAATCCAACGTATGATAAGACCAACAGCGTTCATAGTAGGTTCAAGATTATCATGAGGCAGGGTGTGCTAGTAGATACTGAATAATACAATTTCAAATCTCTAGTGCTGCTGGCTACAATTTTCTTTACTTAGTCTTGGATCGATAAGCTGAATCAGATCCGTTCCCAAACTCAATCCCATCCCGAGCCTAAAGCTGAAGATTACAAAGATAAAATAAGCTATTTCTTCAAATTTTAATAAATAATAAATTTGATTAGACAAAAATGTGTTTGTTTTTTTAAGTTATTTTTCATGTTACATATTTTAGTTCTCTCGAATTCATAATTACCTTTCCACACTAATTATAAATCAAAAATGTTTTAACCCTTATCAGTCGCTAGCTTTCTACACGTGATTCTCACTTGGTTGTAGCTGGTTCTGGTAAATAAGCAAAAACATTTTAGTATAGTAACACTAGCATTTTTTTTTTATAAATTATTTATTTTACACATTGATGACATTTAGATAATTATTTATGTTTTGACTTGACTTTCCTCAAGTTTTAATTTATGAAGGAATGAGATCCAGGTCTAGGTATTATATCAGAAGGGGTTTAGTTACAAAAAGTGATATTGAGATATATTAATATATTCAAATAAATGAAATAACTGGTGAAAGAAGGAGGCCGAAAATAATACAATGAGGTTAGTTTGTTTAATAATAATTTAGATATGGGGGAAAAGTGGTCTATAGGTGAGATGTGATGTGGGTCGCCATTTGGGTTGGTATAAAAGATCTAACCTGTGTTACGGGTGCTCGTTGTCAGCCCTATATTTCATGGGTCACTGATGGATGGTATGTAGCTGCTGCTGAATGGAGAAAGGTGGCCATTCTCTGCTGCTCCGAGTACCACGCTCGATGCTGGAGGTGCTTAGCCAGACATCCTTAGTTGGCCGTGGTATCAAGAAGAATCGTTCGAGTCTCCTGAGCACACCCCCACTTCCATTCGTCCTCTTGGCGTCTAATTATCCGCTTACACTGTAGGTAGTGCTGGGTTAAGTGAAAATCATAGTGGTAAATGGCGCCCCCCTCCCTCTAGTATTTATGAATATACTGTCCAGCAATTTAACACCAACACATAACTGATATTCTTTGTGGACAGAACAATTTATTTGGGTAGTGATGCATAACTGGGGGCGAAAATTGCTCTATTACAGATATTTAACTAATACGAAGTCCTGCCGATTCTTCTGACTAAGAAATACTTTTTTTACCCGACAAATGCTTACCAATTTACCCGTTCTTGGAGAATCGTTATATCTGTAACTGATTGATGCAGCCATGAATGTACTGTCAAACTAGCTCTGTAGTGATAATTAATAGTAAAAGTAATGAAAATAAAGCAACTGTCACGTTAACTACCACATTTACAGGCCATGACAATGAACTGTCGCGACGTATTAACCTTTCCAAATGTAATGAAGATAAGTGGGAAAACATATATTTCCCCAAAAACTTAAAATGGTATCAGATCTGAGCCACAAATGCAATTCGCCCCGGTTATTGATGATATCAATTTATTACAAATACACTCCATCATTACCAACAAATTACAAGTAATTCTTTATTTAAATCAGCTTACCAGCTAAATAATTAATTTGGTAATATCCCTAACTTTTATTACAGGGTAAGTACGTTTGAGGGATAGAATTGTGTTTGTCTCCTTGCATATAGATAGGATATTGGTAATATTTTTACACTTAATATTGATTATCTTTAATTTTTAATGTTTTGTGCATATTTGATTACCAGGGAGCAAAACGTAGTATGCTAATGGTAAAATGTTTGCAATTAGTAAATATAAAATACCAATAGTTAACAATTAAAACATTGTACGTACCTATCGGTTTTACTAACCGATAATGATGCGGTTTCATTTTATCAAAAAACTTTTTTTCTGCATAACTCCAAGCTTGGAGTTATTCAGGATTTTCCTGACCACATTAGACATTGTATGAACATACAGGTAGAAGTCTAAATATTTAAAGTTATAGTTTTCTTATGTTCATAGGGTACCCATTTTTTTCTTCGATACGATGATCTTGTCTTTTATCTGTCACCCGTAATTCCCAGTTCTAATTACAAAGTAATAGAAGTAGATGTGCTGAGAAAGAGCTCGGATCATAGTGGAGATAATTTCAGCGATCCTCGATCCCAGATACCTTAGATTACAGCTTCCCCTCAGCTGCGCTATATCGAGCTGTGACAGAGTCTTCGATGATGGCCACCCGCTTCGTCCATTTGGAACAGATGTGATCAGGATCTCATTTGTTTCCGAAAAGGGATTTAGCCAAGTACCTCCCAACTTGATTTTTTTTATTATCATTCTGAACCCTAATGACTTCGAGGGTGATGACCGTTTAATTTAGATGAAAAATATCGCACACTTTTTATATTCTATTTATCTAATTGGATTGTATAAATACTCAGATGTATTTTTTATTGATATTTTCTGTACTACAAAACAATCAGGGCAATATATCAAGTATACAAATAAATGCTTTATATCATTTTATTATTTCTCTAGAAATATTGACAGAGGAAGTTAACTGTTAAATTTAGTAACACAAGGACTCTAAATATAACGTACACATACATGTAAAATACCGTTTATGAAGTAATCTGCAAAAATAAACATTATGCCCAATCAGGTTTGGACAGGTTGCAATACATTTGTTTACAAACTTTTAAATATCTTCAGCACTTGCTTTGTGTTTCAGTTCACTCTAAGGTTTTGCACAATTATCCCTTAATTTTATAAATAAAAAAGTAATTATTAACAGTTATTACAAATAATGAATATGCAGCACTGTAACTAAAAAATATATATATTGAAAAAAAATAATAATGAATTGGGATCTTGGAATAAAGACTTGATAATGATACAAACAACCCTGATGACACTTTTGGTTTATTGCCCCACTAACAATTAGCGACTGTGGAAGACAACAGCATAGGCTCGAGGAAATATCAGGTTGAGTTATTGGCTATAAATTTCGATAAGGACTCCGCCCTTCTTGTAGAAGAGATTGCACCCGACGTAATTTCGCCCGCCTCTAATGTATGCTGGGCTAAGGCCAAGAAGCTAATTTTCTCTGCCGCCAAATCTCAACATGATTATTTTGCCCAAAAGATAAATAAATCTTTTACTTTCTTCTGTTGTACAGAGACTAAATAACATATTACTTCATGAAAATATCACGCATCATGTGTCGTAAGTTTTAGTATGGCTTTCTTTCACCCTTTACAAAATATTTATAACCCAACATAAAATTTAGTGATATTCTAGATTGAAACTTATTAGTAGTATTTGTATTAAACCATGAAGAAAGTAAGCAATAGTCTCAATTTAATTTATATATAGCCGAAAGTTTAGAAGTAGAATGATTATGTGAGGAAACAGAATATTTGTGTTGTTTGATACAGTTTTTTAAGAGATTTTTGATTTCCCCTATGTAAGCAGAATTACAATTAAGGGTGGAGCAAGGGATGCGGTATACAATATGTGATCGGCGTAGAGGAGGGATAATGTCTTTTAGTTTTGTATAAATATTAGATAGTGTGTTGTGAGGTCTGAAAGCAATACGAAGGTTTGGCATAGCAGAACGTAAGAGTTTCTGAATGTTGTCGGAAAGAGAGGGGATGTACTGCCAAACGTCCCCTCTCTTTCCGACAACATTCATCTGTATAAGGGGGTAGAAAGTGGTTTTGAAGAATTAGGTGAAGTGGTGAGATGATTTTTATTCTGTTGATTTTTCTTTCGGAACATTCTCTTTCTTTAAGTCTCTCAATTTTCTTTTTCCTTCCATATATCAATTTTTCAATTATTAAATTATTAATAACTAATATGTTTATACTTCTTTGCATTATATAACTTCATTTTCATTTTATTTCCTTAATTATGTTATTTTACCTACTTTTTCAATTATCTATGTATACATTTTATTTTCCAATTCTCTCATCACTTCATTTTATTAATTCCATTCTGTAAAATTATTCACTCTATGTCATTCTGTTTATATTTTATTTTTTATACTTATTGGTTGTTATCTTGTTCTGTTCATAGCTATGAAGGCTAGAAACTTTAGCCGAAACGTTGGTACAATTAAATAAGCTACTCCAACTTATTTGTGTTTCATTTGACTGCACCCCCAACCGTCATCTTCTAGTAACAGATAATAATTATCTTCCATATCTGGATCAGAACCAGTAGGGTAGTTGGTAGCCTTACTAATGAGCTATCTACCCCAAATTATTATTATATGTTCCTATAATTTTTATGTTTTAATACCTTTTTCTTGTATTTTACTTATATGTAACCGTTTTTATACATAATATCTCCCAAAGTACGTCTTTTCCACATCAGTTTTGTCAATCGTTCGTTGTCTTTAAACACAACATGTGGGTGGTTCCTTATTTATTTATCATTATTTTTATATTTTATTCAATATTAATTATAAAACCTACCACAGTAATACGAAAAAATTCATTTATAAATTCAGAATATTTACTGATTTTTTGTAACTATTCATTACCATTAAGGTTATTTTGAAATTTATTCCCAGCCTGAGAAAATATTAGTTCATAATTATCTATTTTTGTTTTTTTTAATATTTTAGCT
>NW_027116131.1:1544888-1549857 GCF_000696795.3 Halyomorpha halys
TATATTTAATTATAAAACTCATTTGAAATTACTACTCATCCCATATTTGTTATGTAACCAGCTGAAAAAGATCCAGTCTAAGCCGACTGTTTCTTTCCGACCGCAAAGCATTTAGATGTAAACGCTTATCATTACAGTTTGTTTCGGAATTGCCTAATTTACATTATATTAAGGCCTTTCAGGGGGATTTTATACCCTTCCCTTTGAATCTTTTTTTTTCCAATGTCTCCTTTGTCCTTCTTTTCTTAATTATGTGTTTAATTTTAAATTCATTATCATGTTGTATTCAGAATCTTTCAATATATACAGGATAAAAAAAAATAGTAACAGTATATGTATTTTGATTGTGAATTTGACTCAAATCATTTAAATCAAAGAATATTATAAAATTTTAAAAGCAAAAGATCGATTTACAGAATTCTGTTTTCTTCCGAACTAAGAAAGAGTTCAATGTGACCTATTCAATTCCAACCTATTTCAATTATTAAATTGTGTGAAAAGGAAGAGTTGACTAGGTTATCAAAAATTTATTTATAGATTGACAACTATATTTACATAAAAATACATCTAGTAAATTTGATCTAAGATCATAATGGAGTGATACAGGTATGTAGGGAAACTACACATTGGTAGCACATTGATTAAGTTTTAAATAGAATTCGAAATACCATACAGAGATCAACTTATATAGAGCACATTTTTTATTATTTTATATTCATACATAAATCGGAAAATCCATTGATTGTCAGAAATATGAATTTAGATTTAAAATAAATCTATCTGGATTAATGTTATGTGAAGTTACGGAATTGTAAGAAATATGGAAATATTGTTAACATTGTTTAACTAATAAAAAAAATTGAAAAGAAATATAATTGTGCAAAAGAAACTTTTATAATAGATTTTTATTATTAACACACACAATTTTGATCCAATATACTCTCAACTTTTATATACAGAAATTATCCAACGTTTTGGCCCTCAGGCTATTTTCAGAGAGACAACCTATAAAACTTTTTGTTTTTATATTAATTACATTGTTTCCTTGACAGCATACTGATAATTTTGGCTATATCTTAAATATTGATGTCATATTCTTTAAAATCTTTTCTGCAAGCTAATTGCCCATGTCATATCTTTAAAATAAATTAAATATTAAAATAATATCATAACAGTTTTAAATAATGTTTTTAAATTGATTGTTTACTTACATAGCTTTTTATATTTTAAATTTAAAACTTTTTCACATAAATAATCTTCTCTTTTTCCACTTACAAACATCATTTAAAACATAACCTACCTTCAACAGGTTAGGATTCTGTTATTACCTTAACATTAAAAATATTTTTTTTATATTTAATACAATTTAATTAAGATTCAATTTTAATTTATTCGCTCATTTCTTAAATCCATAATTACTATATTTTTATTATATATTTTTTTTCATTCATATACCCCCTTCCCTTTTTTATTTTTTCACATCGCACTCACCTATACATGCTTTTATACTTCATAATTGGAAATAGATCGTCTTTAAAGATTAGAATAAATAAAGGTTAAAAATAATAAATACTGAACCACCCATGTGGTGTGTTTACCGACAACGAACGAGTGAAAAAACCGGATGTGGAATAGACATTACAGAGTATCTCTCTGTAATTATAGCTTCAGCTAATAGCCAGGGGGTTTACACCAATCAGTTTAGTTAAACTGACTTCAATTTTCTATGTGATCAAAATTATATTATTAATAACATAAAGGCATGTTTTGAACATAAAGAAAAGCCTGTTGTAACGTCAACAGCTAAAATGTGATAAAACAATACAATATATAAAATTAAGTGGAATTTTCTACTTCATACTCCGAAATAAATGGTCTTTGTTTAACCATTATATTGTGATAATGTACAAAAAAAAGATGATAATAAAAAAAACTATTATAACTATATATGTATATATAGTTGACCGTAAAAATTGATGTATAGGAAGATGGTCAGGGTTGCAGTCAAAGGAGAAACAAAAATTAGTTGTAAACTAAGTGTATTTTCCGACGTTTCGCCCCACTTTGTAGGGCTTCATCAGGGCTGTTCAGAACAAACGGGTGAACAGTGTACTGTCACGTCACAATAAAAACCTTCTTTAATTTGATATGTTTTTAATATTTCTAATCTTGTTGTATTTTATTTTTTAAATGAAATTTTCAAAGAAAAACAATGGTAAATGTTTAATAAAATCACTATATCTGAAACTAATAATAACAAAAAGAAGAAATACTATTTTGAATGAATGGACAATGAATGTTGAACAAAACATTGAATAGTAAGGGGACAACAGATGCTGAGGGGATGTTGTCCAAACATGGATTTGAATGCGGGATAGAGAAGAGCATGCTGGATATAAAGAGGCAGCCCAGGACAATGGCAAAAGGTCAAGTGTCCTGAACAACAATATTGTCAGCCTTCGATTGTCCTATGTCACTAGGTCACAGATCACAATGTGTAAAACAATATGCCTTCCTTTTGTTAATTTATCTACAATTTATATATTTCATAGTGCAGCTAATAAATAATTTATATTATTATAATATGCATGAGGTACTATGAGATTAATAACAAACATATTCATAGTTCTTAATTATTGATAAATAATCAATTAGTATTGTAATTAAAATATAATTAATATACGTTTAGATACCGTACGATGCATCTTTAATTTTTACTAGGTAGAACTAACTATTTGTGAGGGGGGGGGGAGTAGCTCAGTAGTAAGCCACTGTGCTACTAACTCAGGCTCGAATCCGGCTGTGGCAGATAATTATTTTTTGTTTCACTGTAGTTGTGAGTCAGCCCTGTGGGTTTGCGAGTCCTCTGGTGTCTGTCCACCCGCATAAAGTAGTTACCTTTAATTAGGTTAAATTATGGTGGCTGAATGGGATTCTGACTAAATCACCTCCTTGCAGAACCGTTGATTTATTAAATGTTTTTCCTTACAAAACTTCACCCCGGATCTTTCATAGGTTTTAGTGGCACATATTTGATTTTTTTAAAAATATATATTCCTTAATTATTATACTTATTTTTTTTCTTTTATCATTATTTGTCGATAAAAATAGAAGAAATGTGTCGTTCTTTCCATATTCCTATATTATATACAAATACACAATACTTGACTGGTTGAATATGAATTTGAAACATCTGCTTATAAAATAAAGCAAGTTCTCATCTTGCTTACAATCTCATATAGGACATGCATATAAGGAAGATAAATGTAGCATGGGTCAGGTTTTTGCATTCTTTCAGAGCTTAAAAAATTGAAACAATTTTTACAGTTCGAAATACAACGTTTGTCATGGTTTGAAGACATTTTAGATATTTTAAAAATATTTTCTCTACAGATTTGGGCCCAAAGTTTTTTTCTATAAATAATAAATGACCCAAGTTACAATTACTATATACTAATTATATGTTAATAAATAATATATATTATATTAATATCTGTTATATATATTAGTATATAATATACCTTGAGCTTTGAATTGTACCTTGGGCAATGACATTATCTTGGGAAAAATTTATATAAATGGGACATATAATCATAATTATATAAAAAAATAAAAAAACCTATATACTTAAAAAATACCTATATACAATATTTAAATTCTGCAAGGGGACTCCGAGCTGAGTCTTGCCACTCCCCGTGTGGAAGGCAAGGTAATGCTCAAAGAGATCCAATGAGTCTCTCACTTACACGTTGGTTCTTTATTGTACACATGAGTTCAATAAATATTTCATTTATTTTTTCTCTTTTACTTGCAGTCTATTTGGATTGTCTTTACTTCATATTAAATTAGATGGCAAATGTTTACTTTCTCAGTCTGGTTTATTTGATTAAAGTTACGTGATTTGCCATTCTCATCTTCTGAACCATTTTAGTATAACTAACACGTTTCTCACAGTCGTTGGTCTGGGGAATTCTTTTATGAGGAAAACCTATGCGTTCATACATTTGAGAACCTGATGGTAGCCTCTCGCTAAAAGCTCACATTGGGCCTACAAAGACGAAGAACAATATGTGAGTATTACATTGGTTATTACTCATAAGGTGCGATTGAATACAAAATCTAATATGAAGTTTTTATTTCACAACAGGATTCCCGTTCTCAATATAAGATAGAAGTTGATTTCAGTCCCAGTATACCATAGAAAAATTCATTCGTTCTTCGATAGTCTCTACCATGGTTAAGGCATTCTTGTTAAAGGAATTTTACGATCAGCTATATGATATAAATCTAAAATATTCAGATAAATTTCTTCCACAATCTTCCAGGATGGGAATAAATTAAATATTTTTCTACAATAGCTCTTTCTTACCCTGTGGTGATAAATGATACATGTCTTTGTCGTTGTCAACTACCGATCACATATTTTAACTTGGACACCTAAATCATGTACGGTTCCTCTTTCTCTTAATCCTGTTAGGTTTTTTTTCAGGAGAAAAACTAGATGTTCATTATATACCCTTAAATAAACAGTAAATCATTATTAATTTTCATCTCAGCGATTCTAATTAAATTTCTTTTGAATTATTCTCAAAGTTTCCTAGTTCCCAGTAGCCTGTTCTAAAACAATTAACTAGTTTCGAACGATATTTCAATTTTTGTCAATAGTACAGCTTAATAACTGGAAAAGCAATTCAGTAGACATTCTTGTAGCGATGAAGTTAGTTGTTTAATCAAAGTTATATGATCATCGAAGCAATCACAATACCTTTAAGCTGATAAGATAAGTATGAAATTTCTATTTGATTGGATCTTCAAATGTCAACGCGATTTCAGTTCATTAATTTCCTTTTAAAAACAAATGGGGTTGTGAAAATAGAATGTTTACAGTTATAAAACATTTTTTCATTGATTTTGTATATTCTCTCAGGAATGAATGAACAGGAGGGATAGCTTTGTAAAATGTTATATC
>NW_027116131.1:1550544-1563174 GCF_000696795.3 Halyomorpha halys
TTATTTTTTCGGTTTTTTTTTTAAGTTTAAATAACTTTTCATGATCCAAGGTTACACACAAAATGCGTTTTTCCTTTTTGTCACATATCTCTGTTAATTTTTGTCCCAAATTATTGATTAAAGTTGATTGATACGAAATAATTGAATAGATTTCATACAAGGATAGTAACTAACTCGGAAGCAATCAAGGCTAAATTGGAATTCATTAATTCGACTGAAGTTTTTATATATCTATACGCATATATCGCTTATTTTGTAATTCAATATTGTTTACAAAGCAGAATATTATCTGAAAGGGGATCCTGAACTTTTAGTGCATGTTATGAATGTATTATTATATTCAAAATGTAATATAATACCTTTTAAATTTCATGAATAGAATGTTTTGAAATTCCTAACATGAATAATTATTCACTAAACTTGTTTGTATTAATAAAACATTTTATGAATATTAGCCGTTTTTTTTACAGTTATATTACTATCGAATCCCACTAAAATTTTCGGTTTTTCTTGACCCGTTTACTTTAAATTAGAAATTAACCAAAATAAAGGCATGTAATTCAGCTTAGAACGTCGGCATAAATAGATTGTTTGGTTTATTTGTGTATTTTTGTTGACTGCAACCCCGACCATCTTCCGTAATTCTATGAGATGTTTGTACTGACACTGATATTTTGGTACCAAGACCTCTCTACCAACCCCCCTCTCCCCCGCGAGTTCCATCTTCGTCTACCTCCTGACATTCCAAATACTCTAGTATGTTAGAGATAAGGAATATTCTCATTTTGACTTTTGAGTTGAGAAAAGAAGTCGAATAGGGGAATGCAGGAAACTCATATACGAGGTCGATCTCAAAAGTTAATTCTCCTATTTTTGAAGAAACACTTTTTTTTTATATCTTTACTGAAATTTACAACTATACATAATAATATATTCGGTAAATTTGATATTGTTTATAATGGAGTGATACAAGTGAGTAGAGAAACTACCCATTGGTAGCACTCTAATGATTTTTTACATTAGCAGGTCATGTGGTCATTTTTTCAGGTACCTCGGAGGATTGCCTGGAATGGAAGGGTAAGCAAGGTTAGAAACTAGTGAGTTTGGATGGTTAGAAAGTTTATAATTGAAGGAATATGTATGGAATATTATGTTATTTATGTATAATTTTATTTGTGATAAAGTAAGGAGCATTGAGGGTTTTAGGGATGGAATTTGGATTGTAAGGAGTAGATGCGAGAGGAATATATATATAGTAGTGGCATTGCTAAAGACAGTGTGGTGTAAGATGTAACTTATTTTCTTTCTATATGGAGAACAGAGAAAAAATATGTACGATTTTTATTGACAAACTGATATATATATATATATATATCAGTTTGTCAATAAAAATCGTACATATTTTTTCTCTGTTCTCCATATAGAAAGAAAATAAGTTACATCTTACACCACACTGTCTTTAGCAATGCCACTACTCTGTGTCTTACACCATTACAACTACCGTCAGACAACCTATGTACAAATGAAAATGTGAGGACACTATTACTCATAAATAGCAGCAGTCTGCACAGGATAGTAGGGGAGAAAAGGATATATATTTTAATTATTACACTCAAAATTAGTTTTTAAAGAAATATATAAACATATGACATTTGATAACGACCCTGATGAAGAGATGATCAGCCATCTTGTTACATCGATCAAAGGAGGTAGAAGGAATAGTTAATTTTATTATTCGAGAGGAGACGTGACAGTTTTATCAAAGGATTTATTGGGGCTTGGTTTTTTTCATCTCCTTATCCTAGCGCAATCCCCTTAACCCGATCCCGAGGGGGTTGTTTTTTACTCTTTTATAATTTGCATCATCCTTTGTTTGACTACGGAGGTCTTGGAAGAAAGTTATCTTTACTCTTTTAAAAGATCAGCGGCGCCTTCGCTCCTCCTCGGCTTTTATTATAATTATATTGGATTCTAGATGGGAGGTTTGTGTGATTTTTTTACAGCCTTGCATTGAGACATTTTCTGGAAAACTGGTAAAATTAGATTGAGCTTATCTTACCTACAATAGTGAAATAATTATCTAAAATTAGTTAATAATAATTGATGAGCTTACTTTGGAAAATATTGTAGAATAGTTTGAGTAAGATGTTTATTGGCTGTGTGTTAAGTTTTTTTCATATGAATCTTAGGTTTAGCTTTTGATGTTGGAGCATAGCCAGGTGATCTCCATGAGTTTCTTTTCTTCTATCTATAGGGGTTTTTTTTAAGCCCGATAGAACTTGAAATTGTAAAAAATAACACAAAAAATTAAATTGTAATCAAAAATTTTTTTTTATTCGAAAGATCAATACGTGACATTAACATTTGAAAATGATTTCGGGCATATGGGCACCGCGGCTGTTCTTGACGAAGCGCATTCTGTAAAATTGTGTCCAGCGATGAGGCGCATTTTTGGCTTAACGGGTTTGTTAATAAGCAAAATTGCCGCATATGATCGTGCGATTTGACACCTCTCGATTATTTCCTGTGAGGCTACGTGAAGTCACTGGTTTATGCTGATAAACCAGCAACAATTGACGCCTTGGAGGCCAGCATTGTTCGTGTTATTCGTGACATACGGCCAGCAGTGCTCGAAAAAGTGGCCCAAAATTGGACGTCCAGAATGCGCTTCGTCAAGAACAGCCGCGGTGCCCATATGCCCGAAATCATTTTCAAATGTTAATGTCACGTATTGATCTTTCGAATAAAAAAAAATTTTTGATTACAATTTAATTTTTTGTGTTATTTTTTACAATTTCAAGTTCTATCGGGCTTAAAAAAACACCCTATACATAGTGGATTTATTATTCATTACCAGCGACTATACCTCACAAGTAGCACTTCACTCATGCAAAATAACCGTTAGCCTCCTTCCGATAGTGACATATTCCCTAAAATGAAACATTTGGCCTAATTGGAATTTAGCTCTAACGATGAAATGAATTATGAGTTTCAATTCTTTGAAATCAAAAGCGAGTTGTGATTATGTAGAAAAATATAATTAAGTTGTTATTATTCCATTTTATAGAAAATTATTTGAATTTAGTGTTTATTCGTCAAACAGATCCGCTACCTTCGACTACATCTGGACAAACGACTAACCTGGAATTCTATCGCAAGACTGGAAAGATTGAAAACTGCACGTCAAACTCAGTAGATTCCTATCTTCTACATACTTTCTCATTATCTGTTCCTTTCTCATCGATAGATTTTTCCAAGTAAACCACAATGGTTCCTTCATTCTTCTATTCTCAGTCCGCTGGTGTTCCCCCAGTTATCATCCTCTACACCGTCTATACAGCTGTCATCCCAACCAATCCTAACACCACGTATGCTGATGACAGATGTATGCTCGCTAATAATAATAATAACCCTTTGGTTGCATCCCAAACTCTCCAATCCCATATCACAGCCCTCAAAGAATGATGACGTAATTGTATATATCCTAACAAATCCCATCAAATCACCTATATCGTCTTAAACTTACTGACTGCCCTACAGTCTCCTTTAATAATGTTGATCTGACACCTTTCTAACAGATCCGCTACCTTGAACTGCATCTGGACAAACAACTGAACTGGAATCCTCAAACAAGACTGAAAAGACAGGAAACTGCACGTCGATTTCGACTATTACAGCACTTACTGGACAAACGGTCTAAACTTCCAATTCATTACAAAAGACTGATCTACATGACCGTAATAAGGCCAATCTGGGCCCTGTTTCATAATGAAAGCTAATAGTATTAGTTCAAAATACAAGTATTGAAACAACGTGTGTAATTAAACTAATACTAATTTATTTTCATAATAGGGAGGATTATTAGTGATATTACAGGAATTAAAAAGTACTAAAGTACAAGTCAGTTTAATTGTGTTAAGTTAAATCGACAAGACTAATAGTATTAGTTTGTAATTTATGATGAAACAGAGCCCTGGACGTACGGAGTTGTTCGCTGGGTGTAGGGCGTATAAATCCCCTATACCTTCGAATTCCTCTCGCATCTAATCCTTACAATCCAAATTCCATCCCTAAAATCCTCAATGCTCCTTACT
Organism: Halyomorpha halys; assembly: GCF_000696795.3. NCBI lineage: Eukaryota > Metazoa > Arthropoda > Insecta > Hemiptera > Pentatomidae > Halyomorpha > Halyomorpha halys. The sequence continues at coordinate 1,554,639 of NW_027116131.1, forward strand.
TTGCCACAAATAAAATTATACATAAAGAACATAATATTCTATACATAACCGATCTAGCCCGAAATAGATACCATTCCTTCCATTATAAACTTCCTAACCATCAAAACTCACTAGTTTCTAACCTTGCTTACCCTTCCATTCCAGGCAATCCTCCGAGGTGCTTGAAAAGAAGACGATCACGTGACCTGCTAATGTAAAAAATCATTAGAGTGCTACCAATGGGTAGTTTCTCTACTCACCTGTATTACTCCATTATAAACAATATCAAATTTACTGAATATAATATTATGTATAGTTGTAAATTTCAGTAAAGATATAAAAAAAAAGTGTTTCTTCAAAAATAGGAGAATTAACTTTTGAGATCAACCTCGTACATATCAATTGTTTTAAACAATTACAATGGATGTAATACATGCGATATTTTCATAGTTGTATTATAGTACAACAAAAAGTAACTACTCTGCTTAGTTATGTTTCGGATACTCCTCCAGACACTCACTAATCGTGGTGTATAGTAGAGGCTTGAACTATGCCAGAAGTAGTAACGTCGGTCGCCCATTTGTATTAATAAGGCGGACATTACTTGCGATTAATGACTTGCTTAAGTCCCTGCGACGTCTTAGTGGATCACACTATACGCTAACATCTAGTGATTAGTTAGGAGAAAACTTAGCTTAATAATTATTTCACGTTGATTTCCTATGTTTATTCAACTATTTTATGCAAGACTCCTTTTAAATGTTCTAAAGGTAAGATAACCGAGGCGTATTGTGGGATTGATCATGTGAGGTTTCGTGTACACCCCTTCAATGAGGATAGCGTCCCAGTACAATGATACAACTCGCAGCATATGGCCTTTATGACCTATTGTGGACGTCAACGTGTGTACCCAAGGTGTCAGGAACCACACCTCCATATACAATGCCCGGCGAGAAGGCTCCTTCAATGAACATTGAGTTATGGCAAGTTCAGGCATGTCAGTGAGTGCCCTGTACTGCAGGAGGTTCTCAAAAAGTGTCGAGCAAGGAGGAAAATGGCCTCACCGGCTCCAGATCTAGCTCCGCCAAGTAGGAATAGTTAATCCAGGAGTTAGCCAACTTGGAACTAATGGGAGGAACGAAACCAAAGGAGGATCAATAATCTATTCAAGTCTATTCAACCGAACCAGCTACCTTCAGTGACATAGATCAGCAGTGATGGCACTGACATCCATGCTCTCAACCTCGTCTGGGTACTTCTCAACTTTCACGGGTACATCTCATACCGAGAGATCTGTTTACCTGGTCAAGATCCAGTTCAGAAGAGATATCTCATTGAGTATCATCTCTAACCTAGTGGCAGTGACGGAAGGAACTCATATAATAACTGTTAACGTGTGATTGGAACACTGATATACGTCTAGCTTTGTCTATATTTTTTGATGGGTTGAAGGCCTGTCCTATCCTATCCTATGTCTTAAGAGATCGTCCCTTCAAGAAGACTTGGAAGGTAGTAGAGCACTATCCCCCAATTAACGTTCTGACCGTCACTGAGAGAAGAGCTTCGGACTCTGCTGTCTGAAGTCGCCTCCACTCTCACCATCATCTGCGGAGCAGCCCCCCCCCCCTGTTCCATAAATTCACTGGCATCGTTATATTTGTAGAACCATTTCCAGTGGTCCTAGCCAATTCCAATCGGCAATCCAAAGGAAAATCTTCAATGTATAAATATCTCATTCTTTGCATGATCTAGGGAGCAGGAGGTCCTGAAGAGAATTCCCTTCTACTATTTTTTGATTTCTGATCTCCTTCAGGGATTGTAACGTGTCGTGCACCGAACAATACAATATAAAAATGGATATTTTGACGGAAAGATAAGTTATGCAACAACCTAGGTTGGATTTGGTAGGTCTCATGCCGATTCCTTAGTGAAAGTCTGTTGTAATATAATTTTAGAAAATTTGAATTGTTTATAAAAAGTGTCAATAATTTCTTTTGTAAGGTAGGCAGTTGTAATGATACTTATATATTATGGTTATAATAATGGTTTAATATTGTGGTCGGATCACAAACGATTCTTATAAAAATAAAATCAATATTGTTGCAGTTTATTTTAAAATATTATTACGGTTGCCATGGTGAAATAAAAAAAACTGGCGATATCTGCGTAGACAAGGGGTGTTACGGTTGTCATGATGAAATAAAAACACTGGCTAGATCTGTGTAGACAAGAGGTGTTACGGTTGTCATGGTGAAACACGAGCGATATGTTTGAGACGAGTGGGTTTTGTTTTTGGTGAAGGTGACAGTTTGATTACGGAACACGTTACGATTGTTAAATGTACAGTGGTAATAGTTTAAAGTCCCTCTGTCTGTACTGTTTGAACTGGAATATCACCATATGAGAAATGTTGTCATATATGTTTTGTTTTTCAAAATTGTGGTGTACTTCAATGGATGGTCATTAACACCAGAAGTGGGGATATAGTGCAGTGACGTTTCTTCAGCATGTCCTGGATAAGAGAATAATAATGTAAATATAGTTATTAAGGTTAAGCATTAAGTTAGAGTTATGTCAACCTATAAGTTTTAATTGTTTTATTAATTGATAAGAATTATTTTTTTTTTCCTTTTCCATTCTCAGTGTATAGATTTCTTATTATTATTAAACTTTTGTACATATAGTTCTGCTGTTCTTTCTCTACTTTCAACGTGTTAATTTACTTATGTTTTTTTTGTTGTTGTTCATGGAATACTATGATAATTCAACAGGTGAGATGTAACACCCCTAGGTTTTCTGTTATCTACATGTAAAGCTATTCGCCAGTGGTCATAATTCAACAATTGTTTATATAGGGGTATATTTTAGTTATATTGTGGGCATGATGCCTCGGGGTTTTCATTATTTCCAAGAAAAAATAACGTGGCGCCTAAGGAGTAATTTATTCTTTATTGTTTTTTTTTTTTTTCCTTTTGCGAATATTTTTTTTTTATTTGACTTTAACTCACCCCCTTCTCCGCTGAGCGTGGGCAACGATAAACGTATAATTAAGGATAAATCAAATTTTCGGTTACAATATGTTAAATCTTCTAAAGTCCTAACATTCCATATTTTCAATAAATTATTCTGTATAATCATTATTATCGTTTGTCAATTTTTATTTTTAATTTTCAATCCGAAGGATGAGAAGGAAAAAAATATAGGAATAACTGCTATTAATTGAATGACTGATATCGTTGGATTCAAAATGAAAATCTGCATTCTTCCAGGGGGTTGTAATGTGAAAAATTCAATTTAGAATATAATATCGAATGTTTCCCGTTGTTTCTTTTTTTTTTTTTTTTTGTATTCATATAAACTGAATGAATGTAGATTTTTATTTGGGTCCATTGATTCCTATAACTCAATTAAAAAATGTTTAATAATTCACCTAGTTTTTTTTTTCCTGGCGTATCATTTGATTTATGCTTACTTATTCAAATAAATAAATAAAACATATTTCATAGAAAAATTGTTGTGTTAGAAATTTGACTAACATATTTACACGCATAAAGCACATTCAAATGAGAGTTTGACGATAGGCAACACACACACCTCCTTTTTATCGCTGGGTTTATTAGACTGTTCATGTTTCTGTATTCGTATTATAGCACTATTATTGGCTAATCTTAAAGTATATGCTATAAGTGATATAAAAAAAGTTGATGGTAGTTGTTTAATATAATTATTAAATAATTATATTAAACAGTATAACTACTGTAGTATGAATTCATAGTTATGAATTATAGTGAAGTATGAATTTTCACTAACAATATTATGAGAATAATAGCCATCGATCTATACAATTACATTGAAGCCTAATAGATTAAAATCTCTCTCATCTAACAGTGAGGAAAATAATATTAAAATAAAAACTAAAAGTTTGATTGGCAAATATTTAAAAATCATAATACAAAATAATAAATATCACGAAACGAGCCAGAACAATTTTAGTTTTATCGAATCCTTTCAGTGCCTGATGAATAAGTCATATTGGCAATATTCAGAAGGGGGATGAAAGGCTCTGAGAGTTCACGTTATTTGCATCAAAAGACTCATGTATTCTTTTCTCTCATGTTCTTGAAGGTAACGAAGCAGAAAAGAAGATGTATAGGAGGATTGAGAGAGGTGACTTGATAATGACAGATTCTAAAAAATTCACTCCAAGCAAATAATTTTTTTTTTTAAATAATTTATTCATTGATATTTACAACTGTATACATATTTACAAATCAAGTAAATTTGCTGTAAGTGATATCATGACATGATAAAAACATGTGGAGAATCTACCCATTGATAGAACTCCAAAAACTTTTCTAAAGGAGAAGATCTCGAAGCCATCTTCTTTTCAGACGCCTAGGAAGATTATTAGGTAGTGAAGGAGAAGCCAGGTTAGAAACGAGTTGGTTTGGGAAGTTTATTATGGAAGTCAGCTCGAATATTTGGTAGTGCCATACGGAAGCTTCTTTATAAGAAATTTATTTTATTTATGAGCCTATGTCACGAAAACTTAATAATTAAATTAAAAAATACAAAAAATACCTCATATACTGAAAAGCTGGCCACCCCTGCTCTATAGGTTTGCTAGTGAGACTTTTGCATTGCACTATAAAAATTATATATAATAAAATAAATAAATATAATAAAAATTAAATAAGGAATATAATTACAATATGATTCCAGATTTCAGGAATATTTATAGTAACCTCTTGTAATTCATCTTTCCTGGACTGGAAGAGAGAATTTCAAATCATTTTTTAATGGCCATATGTTAAGAATTAAAATTACTTACCAAATTACTACCAACAAAAAGCGATATTTATTTTGCCTGGTTCACATTCAAAAAGACAGAACAACGAACAACAGTTTGTTGCCTGTTTATTGAATTTATTCTGTTTGAGAAAACTCTCTTTCAAGCAGTCTTCATTAATTCGTAGGTATTCTGTTTCATTACATTCTGTTGAAATATTAAGTTCTCTCAGGACCTTATGAGAATTAATATTGCTAATTTTATTTAACGACAGAAATTTCATCTAATTTACCCTTCTTACTTTCTGAATTGAAACGAACTTATAGAATATGACAAAGGTAGAGTAGTATATTTTTTAAAAATCGAATTGTGCAAGACATATTTTGTCATGCTTTTATAAAAAAAAAAAAAATCAAGGAATTATATATTTTCTCAACTAGAGACATTGGTGATGGAGTTCCGAAGAGGAGTTGACTAGATTCAAAACTGAGCCAGATAAGATTTTGTTGGTGGTAGCCCAGAATGAATCTTGATACTCCGAAGTTCAGACATTGTGGTAAAATTTATATAAGGTAGTAAGGGATTTGGGTTATAAAAAAATTATTGAACTCGCCCTTTATCTCTCCATCAATCGCAGGAACATTGGTATTAATATCGTTGAGATTTCCAAATGGTTATAATTGATGGTTTGATTGAGGGCAGTATTTCAATAAGAATTGTTGATATTATGTTAATTATTAATTAATACAGTTTAATATACACATTTATATTTTGATTGCACAATCGTGTTGATATTGCATGATATTTCTATTTTTCCGGCTCCATTCAGTTTTTCTAGGGCTGATTGGGGTTCCAGAAACTACATATTATTTATTTATTCGTATATTTCTATTTTTATCTCTATTTATATTGTATATCGCTATCGGTTCCTGGGGGGGTGGGGCGACCTACAATGCTTAGAATATTATTGCTATATATTTAAACTCAGAACTAGATATCACAATCTCATTAGATATACTTTAAAACGGTTTTGTGCTCACCCATTTACTAATCTATGATGATGAGGTGGCATACTGGGAGTCAAAATTATATGCTCAAGTCCAGTTAGCATTGTGTTATATTTACAAGGATTAAAAATTGAGGTATAATGCTATAAGAGAGAGCATGGTAGACCTATTGATTTAATTTAAGTTTACTTGAATGGATTGAGAATACCATTGACCATACATATTCTATTGACTCTAACTTCAATTATTTTACCATTTAAAATACTAACTAACTTAGGAATATTACTAACTTGTCGTTAGCGAAGGCAACCACTACTAGAACTCTATAAGAGAAGAATTTACCATTTTTTTAAAGACTATATCAAAATACGAGTATATTTGTACAAAATACAACAGATGTGTATTTTTAAAATACGCTTTTATAATTAGTCCAGAAACCACTCAGGAAGTTTCAAATATAGTTTTGTAATTTTTAATTATTGTGACTTTTTCTTGAATTTATACTTATTAATATTATTCCTGGGGAAAGGCGTGGCATACTAATGAAAATGCGTGGCATACTAATGAATTATGCTACTAACTCCAAGGACCCGGGTTAGAATTCGGTTGTGGTAGATAATTATTTATTCTATTACTCTAGTCGTGGGGACGTCTGTAGCTCAGGTGGATGAGGCGATATAAACTTGACCCCACGACTAGTATGGTTAGAATAGGTTGGATAACCTCTAGATAAATAAACGATTTAATGGGAGCCAACGTTTTTATCCACTTTGCAGGCCTTCATCAAGGCTAAAAAAGATAAAAACGACTAAAATAAATTAACGAAGTAAGAGAATATATAGTGTGAAATAAAAGTAAACTATGATGTAGCTAAATAAAATAATTAAGATATATGAAAATTTATATAAAAAAGGGAATTGTTCATTTTAAGTTGCATTTTCACACGTTTTACATCATACATTCACAGTTAGCTAGCATTTAATTTTAATTACTGTTTGAGGTTTTTTCATTAAACACGCTTAAACTATTTTCCTTTTATTTAAATAATATGAATATAAATCATATATAATAATTAAATACGGTGCAGAATATAGAATAAAATGCTATTAACGAATGGCATACAGATGTAAAATCACAATAATTTTATAACCAGGTTAAATATAGACAAGATGATTAAGTTGCCAACAAATCCTGGATGAAAGTATTCTCAGTATTCTGCAGGTCGTGGCATATGAGGCGTGTTCTGATTCTCAGATCTTAAGAACGAACAGGAGTCACATCCGGTGTAGATGATCGGGGAGTGGTCTATATACATAATACACGGCACTTTCTGCAGTATGGATTTACCGTTTTTCTGACCGCCAACTAGAAATATCTACGTAACGGGAATAATGCTAGACGTGTGATATAATTTTAATATTGTTACTCTTAAAAACCAATTTACTCAACGATTTCCGCTAGTAACATTAAATATATTTTAATCATCGATGAACGTATTTAAATAATTATTTTTTTAAATAAATAAACAGTTTGTATTGTTTTTAAATTGGCTTATGTGACTGTACATTTCTATAAACATATTATTTGCATGTCTCAATGGTTGAAATGAACTCACAAACCGAACTGTTTCAAGTTCGAAGGGAAACAGATGCAAACGTTTCATAAAGAGGAACATTATAAATAATAACTGTTGATTATGAGATTTTTTTTTAATAATTTATTTATTGATATTTACAACTGTATACATTTATACACATCAAGTAAATTTGCTGTAAGTGATATTATGACATGATAAAAGCATGTGGAGAACCTACCCATTGATAGAACTCCAAAAACATTTATAAAGGAGAAGATCTCGAGGCCATTTTATTTTCAGACGCCTAGAAGGATTATTAGGTAGTAAAGGAGAAGCCAGGTTAGAAACGAGTTGGTTTGGGTGGTTGGGAAGTTTATTATGGAAGAATTGGTATCTGGTTCTGGCTAAATCGGCAACATAGGGGACATTGAGGTCCTGATGGATGATTTGATTTGTGACAAAGTAAGGAGCATTAAGGATTCTACGAAGGAATTTGGAATGTAAGGATTGGATTCGAGAGGAATTAGATGGTTTAGTGGAGCCCCATAACTCAACTCCGTATGTCCAAATAGGCCTTATAATAGTCATGTAGATCAGTCTTTTCTAATGGATAGGAAGTTTGGACCGTTTGTCTAGTAAATGTTGTAATAGTCGGAATCGACGAGCAGTTTCCTGTCTTTTCAGTCTTGTATGAGGATTCCATGTCAGTCGTTTGTCCAGATTTAGTCCTAAGTAACGGATCTGTTCAACAGGAATAACTGAGGTATTATTAAAAATACTGTAGGGCAAGACGAAGGTTTACGACGAAGGGTAAATGTGATCTGGTGGGATTTATTGGAATTTATTTTAATCCTCCAGTTTTGGTACCATTCTTCTTTCTGATGTGGGATTGGAGGGATTGGGATACAATTATGAGATTTAATTGTAAATTACAAATGATTACGTTATAAGACTTCTTAAATGTGTAATTAAATGAAAAAAAAAATACTTTCTTCTTATTTCTACTTTATTTTTATTCTCGTTATTGATTATTTTAGTCATTAATTTGCCTGAGTATGTTGGATGAAAAGTGGCCATGCGTAATAAAAATTTTATATGTTTTTATTTATAATTAATTTCTTATTAAAAAAAATTAAACGAATAAGATAATTTTCACTTAAAAAAAATATATATACAATAACTTTT
>NW_027116131.1:1563689-1580288 GCF_000696795.3 Halyomorpha halys
TTTCAAGTGTATATGAAACATACTACATATTTACCTGTTGTATTATTTTGTACAGTTGTAAATTACAATAAATAAATAAATAATAAAAAAAAAAAAGAATTTACTCTAGTTTCCCGAAGTTAGAATGACATAATCCAAACATGAAGAGAATAAGTTAGTATTGGTCGTATTACTGTTTGGTGTAAGATTAATTTATTTTTTATGATAGCTTAAGATCTCTATTAAAGTAAGAGACCATCTGGCTAATGACGTCCTTAGCTCTGTTGCATTTGTTTTGCTTGAGCATCAAAAAAGATTTTTCCAATTCTAAGCTTAAGTAATTGGCCGGTTAAGCCAGTGAGATTATAGTAGTAGAAATAACTATATTTCTATTTATGGAGGATTCCTTTTAGTGAATACGATAGCTTGTGTTTTTAGTTCGTTTACATATCTTAATTTTTTTTTTTAGATAAAGGCAAACATTTTTTTGAGAATAACCTGTAACCTATTTACTATTATGTTTACTTTATCATAAGCATTGATTAATTTTTAAATGAAGGTCTGAAATACATAAGTTAAATAGGGAATGAAAAAAGTCGGAGATTAGCTGATAGTTAATGGGCTAATTATCACTATACTTAATAAGGAACAAAATAATAATTTTCAAGGCTTTTAAAAAATAAAAATAAATATCTTGATATATTTATAAGCAAAGTCTTAAATATCCAGCTTCAGAATCAAGTTATCAATAGCCTACCGAAGTCTAAATTTTAAAAATTTAGATTTTTTTTGTGTGACTAAATGATTTTAAAAACTAAGCCTTAAGGTTCTAAAATACCAGTTAATAACTAACATCTAAGTATATATTACTAATATAATATAATTGGCACTACCATTTCGACAATTATATTCAGAAAGACAACAAAAGTGAAATTAAGAGCGTGTGTAGAATTTACATGTACCGAAGTGTAATATTTGCTTTATGAGTGATTTTAGTGTGAGACGCGTTGTCTCTGATTTGCACTTCTTTTTGTGTCTTTCTGTTATTTTTTATTCTGATGATACACATCTCACCATTAACAGAACGATTAAGGATCACAAAAAAAGAAACCCATTATCATTTCTGTACTTGAAAACACTTACTTATCATTGCTGTGATAAATTATTAATTTTATATTTTTAAATAGATTATTGATAGATAAATAAAAATACCCCCTCAAAGTAACGCAAGTAGTAGTATTTTACTTCTGGGACGGGAAATCCCCAAGAGCAAGTAAATCAGTGAAGTGCTCTCAAGCCCTGGGTCAGAGCTAGAGCACTTAACTCGATGTTTGATTTGGCTAGTTCCCGGCCTCTATCGGCAAGAAGTCCGCCTTTCTGGCAATTCAGATTGTTTGCTCATGTTTGCCGTTCTATAGTTCTTTGGCCTGTGCAAAGAGTACGTCCTCAGCTCACAGTCTAATAGCTATCTACTCTTCGTATTCCTTGCGAGAAGTCCTCAAATTGATCAACATTCATAATATTAAGACTTCTAAGAAAATGAATGGTATGAATTATGTATAATTTATTGATTAATCAGTACAATTGCCGTCTGTGCTCCGTATGACCATTTGTGACTAGTTTTTGTTTCGTTGTTCAATTATAAACTTAACTCCGGTTATAATTATGAGAGATAGTTGACCGTGGATGACGTACGAGGAGAAGATGGTTGGGGGTGCGGTCAAAGTGAAACACAAATAAGTTAGTGTAAACTATTTAATCGTGCCAACGTTTCGGCTAGAGTTTCTAGCCTTCTTCAGGGCTAAGAACAGAACAAGATAACAACCACCGTAAGTATAGAAAATAAAAAAGAAAGTATAAACAGAATAATATAAAATGAATAATTTTACAAAATAGAATTAATATTATTTTATGTTATTTTGTTTATACTTTCTTTTTTATTTTCTATACTTACTGTGGTTGTTATCTTGTTCTGTTCCTAGCCCTGAAGAAGGCTAGAAACTCTAGCCGAAACGTTGGCACAATTAATTAGGTTACACCAACTTATTTGTGTTTCACTTTGACCGCACCCCCAACCATCTTTTCCTCTTAACTCCGGTTTGTATAAAAATGAATTTATACAAATTTAGACAGATCTTAAATCTGGAAGAAAAATAAAAGTGAGGAATACTCCATCAAATGTGTATCAATCCAATATTGGAAAATTATTATATTATTATCAGATGTTGATTAGTTAAATTGTTATTGATATTGTCAAAGCCACCTCAAATCGACGTTGTCTTCTTGAAGGAAAAATTAAGATAAAATAAAAATAAAACAAACTGGCTCAGATATAAACATTTTTTTTTTGTCAACAATAGAATACATAAACACAAAATAAAACAAAGGAATTAAAATAAAATAATGAATATAAATCAAAACAAAAGTCCTTTTAGAAAAAAAAATAGCAACACAAATTATGAAAAGAGAGAAACCAATTAAAAAAATTAGTCAATTAGCAGTGCTGTCAAATCACTTGATCAAAAATATCCCATGCCTTGAAAATAGCTCCTGTGGCTCCGTTATAAATATAAAACAAGTAATAATTATAATTAATAATTATAAATCGAATTTCTATTTTTAGGAGTACTATAAAGGATACACTTAATGTAACATTTGACAGACCCCGACTACGTTCGAGGTTGCTTTTCTTGTATCGTTACATGTCATGGGTTTTTACAATTAACAACAATGAGAGGAATAATAACCCTATAGATTAAGTTTTAGGTTGCTGAATCATGAATAATGAATGAATCATAAGAATAGAAATATCTAAGAATCTTATGAATATATCAACTTAATTATATGCAATATTTAAGCGTAATTATTATATTTAGGTAAACAAAATATGAAAAATGAAACTGAAGATGTAACATGAAAGATATAAAAAGGAACACAATCACATTTACTTGTTAAACGACCAAGTAAACGATATTCCGATAAATATTTCTACTATTGAGGCACACGAGTTTTTTAATAATGGTTCAGTTAATGAATAAAATATTTGTGCGGTATGAATTTCAAATGAACTCTTAAAGATAGAGCCCTGAATAAATTCCAATATTCCTTCTTTATTCATATTTTCATTTCCTCCGCTCACTGAATATTCCTATAACTTTAAATATTTGAAATTTTGACATCTCAATGATTCCTAACTTGTTTTTGTTTTCTTTTTTTTACTAAAAAAATTTATTAATATGTAGGACGTTGCAGGATTGACGTAATAAATAAATAAATATAAGGCTTTGGTTAGGGATAAGAACACTAACGGATCTTATAAACCTCTTCAATGAACTCTATCAAAATCCAGATCTTCAAAGTGGAACCTATCAAATTCCCCCACTTAGTTTAGGCCCATCTCTGAGAAAGCTATCCATTGGTGTAATGATGATTATTATTTTAGTGGTTCGTTATTTATCCTTTTCCTCATCTTTACAGGAAGATTTCATCCTTAGCAATTCTATCACCTCAATTTCACAATTCATTAAGTAATATTGTGATAACGTATTGAGGTTTTCTTCTATTCGCAATGTACAGTTACATTATGAGTAATCTATAATTATATTAATTATATAGTCGGTAATGTACATGGTGTGTTCACAAAGTCTCAAGATTAGTCTCTTAACCAAAAATGTATTAAAAAGTTTTGTACAGTAAAAGTCTTCAATATCCAACTTCAAGCATTTTTTCCATTGTTTATAGCCACCCTTGAAATCTTCTCGCAGAAGGCTTAAGGCAGAAGAATTTGTTGAAGCTACCTAGAAAGCTGGAATCGTTTTCCTTTTAGACATCTCTGACTCGGGGTGACAAAAGGGAGATGCTGGAAGCAAGATCGGGGCTGCGGCCGTGTTGCCCTATTGAGACGATTCATTACCATGGTGTATAAACCAATCGTCTTAAATCTTTGGGCGGACTCGATTCTTCCAATGTTGGAGTACTACTACGTAAAACTGACCTGTTATAGCCTTACAAGCAGAAACAATTTTTTTTTTTTTCGGAACACTCCTTTGGCATTGAACTAAAAACGACCTGACGTTTTGAAGGCAGTCACCGAAGTTATGACCAAACTAAACGTGGAGAAATAGTAGCCATTCTACAGCTTCTACCTAACATTCAGCGACTTTATTTTGCTAATTAAGCAAAGCATTAAGCTCGAAATTAGAAAAACCTATTTCGACTCGATTCTACCGTAAGTCTCACGAGCTCCTTAAAAAGCCTCCTGCAGGTAGATTTCCTGTGAGTCTACTAGCTATGGTAAAAACGATTGGAGAGGTGAGTTGATGCCCGAGATTCATATATTGAAGACTTTAAATTTGATGTACAAAAATTTTTAATCTATTTTATGTTCTAAGACCACTCCTGACAATTTGTGAATACACCATATGCAAACCAGATACCTTATTATAAACTGAATGATAAGTATTGAATTAATCTTTCTTTGGATTCTCGATGTGGATCATCTTGATTTAATTATTCAAAGATACATATTTTTCCTATTATTAACTCTTTCTTTTCACTCAGTTGTCCCTTTTGAGGAGATATGGCAAGTCTAGCATATCACTTGGTTGTCCTCTCTGAGGGGTCATTAAGGTTTATTTGTGATTACGAAGAATGAGCTTATTCCATTGCATGTTTTCAATTGAAATGGTACAAAAAAATATCAATAAATGAAAAAAAAAATCAAGATGTATGATAAATAATTCAACGAATTTTACTTTAAAATAGAATGTACGAAGTGTATCACGACGGACTATAGACTTCTCTAATCCGTTGAGAAATATGTAGAATAAGTGGAACAAAGGGACACGAGTATGGTTCAATGTTATAGAGAAACTTGATAAAATAATAAAGAAATCCTAAACCTTGGAAAAGAAAGTTACGAGAACTCACATCGTATTTGAGCGTCGAATAGTAAGAATCTCTTCAAAAATAAGACCGTGTTTCGACTTCACAATTAATCATTAATAATTTCCAAACCATTTCTTTACTCTATCTTTTATTTTATAATAATTATTTATTAGGAATTATTAGATTGAAACACACGAGATGGAAGTAAAAACATTTTGTTGTGAAACATGCACAACACATGCATATTGGAAACAACTTCAGAACTCATCATACTTATAAGGGATAGTTTTTTTTAAAATATATATATACCAAATTTCATTACAATGCCTTTCTTGGTTCTATAGTTTTATTATGTAACCTCATGATTTCAATGTGTACATTTCGCGAAAAAGTGGCGTCCAGCTGCTAGTAGGTAACGTCGGAACTTTTAAGAGTCCAAAGGGTTAATAAATATCGAATAATAATGTTATTAATGTTCAAGTTAAATAAGTTTTATATACCAGATTAATCTGAGAAACAAATTAATACAACTTTATTACATATCTATATCTGGAATAATAGAATTCATTAAAGATCGAAACTCTTGAACAGTTTATCATATTGGAATGCAGAGTGTAACTAAATTGAAATCCGAAATCTGATAAATCCCTAAATGTGTCCTATTCCAGCGATAAGCTTAAACAATATTCGGTATCAGGCAAAGCAATCTTGACTAAAGGCTTGTACCGGAGTACAGGAGATGTGGGCTTATGGTGTTAATATTGATGACAGGGAAGGATTGGTATCATCATCCAATCTACATAGGCTAACGAGGTCCTTCTGTACGGCCCAAAGGGTTCAGCCTTAGTTTGGCAAAATCCAATATTTACGAAAAACAAAAACAAAAACAAAAGCCTATATACATATCAAACGGCCAAAAAAGATACAAACACTTTTTAATGCTTTTAATAATAATCAAATATGTAATATCTATAGCAAACAAAACACTTCTGGGATAGAAAAGAACAAAATCTTTCCCTTGTTATGGATCGGAATCAGGGAAAAACATAAATAAATATAAAAATTGTAATATATTTTTTCCAATAATGTTTTTCAAAATATTCTTTTATACATACATATATGTAATTAAATTCGATGTGATCATCGATTACATTATTATTTAGTTGGGACATATAGCATAAGCAATATTTTACACGAGTCCATCTAGGTTCGAAATGAAGAAACACACCCTGGTATCGTCCTTGGACTTCCAACAAGCGTTTGATAAGGTCTCTTGTAGAAACTTAAGAATCTCCATCACCGCTTTCCATGAAATCATCATATCAATATTAAACTATCTTAAACCTACGCAAAATTAGCAATGCTATATCCTAACCTAAATTTAAAAAAAACAAATCAAAACCAGGCACAACTATCCTTATTTTTAAAACTATGCTCAGGCCACTGCTGATGTATGGCTGTGAAATATAGGGAGAAAAAAAAACAATTATATCAAAACAAAGTCTTAAGAATCACAGTGGATGCTCCTTGGCTTGTAAGAAATATCCGATTATAAATGGAATTACAAATAGAGTCTATAGAAGGCTACATCAAGAAGGAGAAGTGACATAATACTTGGGAAAGCCAACCTTATTCCAAAGACTGAAGCGCAGGCTGCTGCAGGACATCCTTTTATAAAATCTACGTCTTTTTCTTAAATTAACTTTTTTTTAAACTATTAAAAGTCAATTATTTATTTTATTAAATTTCCAAATGCCATTGGATTTGTGATTAATGCTTATGTTTCTCTCTTCTTAATAATAATTATTTATATAAATTTATTTTGTCTTTTTTTTACAAAGTTGCAAGTAGTTGGTGGAATCATTTATATGAGACTACACCCGCCATATCCAATTGTAAAAAAAAAACTGTTATATCAGCCATGTAAGGCCCAACAGGCCAGGATAGATATTTGATTATTTTTTTATTTTTCTCTCTTCTTAAGAATTATTATTTTTATCTATTTGATTGTTTTATTTTTTTATAATGTAAATATTTAGAAGTGTCTTTTGCAAGAAACTATACACCCCATAATCAATTGTAAAAAATATATATATATATATATAACTGTTATATCAGCCATGCAAGGCCCACCATGATCCTGTTTCATAATAAAATACAAACTAATACTAATTATCTTGTCGATTTAACTTAATACAATAACACTGACTTGTACAATAGTAACTTTTACTTTAGTACTTTTTAATTCCTGTAATATCAATAATAGTCTTCCCTATTATGAAAAATAAAAACTATTAGTGTAATTAACACGTATTTAAAAATGTAAAATACGTGTATTTTGAACTAATACTATTAGCTTTGATTATGATAAAGGGTCCAGGCCATTAGAAGTCAATTATTTATTTTATTAAAACTATAAATATCATTGGATTTTTGGTTAATTTTTTCTCTCTCTTCTCAAGAATTATTATTTTTATGTATTCATTTTAACTTAATTTTTTTATAACGTTGTATTGCTATGTATTGGTCATTTGACAATCCGGGGTATTATTAAGGTGTTTCGTCATCTGCCGCTATACCTGGTCAGGGTATCCTTCTGGGAAGCTTTTAGCGTCCTCGGATATGAAAACATCTGTATTAAGTTTTTCACATTACCAGAGGCCCCTGAGAAAATTAGATTGGCTAACCTTTAAGTGTCAAAACACAAAATAGGTTGGGACGAGGGACCAGAATCAAATTAACCAGGTGCAGGCCCTTCCTGGACATGTATAACTTTTTTTACACATCCTCGGCCCTGAGGAGGGGGACGCCTGCCTCGGGAGTCTTCGGACATCGATAACCAACCAGAGAAGAGATTTAAAAATAAGGTAACGCCCCAAAAGGGAAGTGGGAGAAAAATACAGAGGAAATTTAGAAGAGGAGACAGAGACACTCAACAGGAAGGCTTAGACGGGGGAGGACCACAGCCAGGAGGCAGACTTAGAGGATGCACTTCGACCAGACGAAGTAGTGAGAAGGGCCACCAGACCTGGACATCCCTTATGAAACAGAAGACACCTACGGCACTACATCAACACGACATCAGCAGCTATAAGTATAAATTAACTAATTAACATGTAATAATCTATATTTTATGGCAACCTTTATCTGAATCATTTTAATTATAATAACAAATTGTAAATAAATACTTAGTTTCTTTATGTAGTTTATATACTATTATATAACCCAATATATCACTCTTTATTATCCTGTATAATTAATGGTAACAACATTTTATAAATATAAAGGTATTTAATTGGTAAACTGGTAAACACACAAACAGCCTTTGGAAAGGAATCCAATTATAATAATAGTTTTTTAGGGCTCAATTTATAATCAATTAATTGACTTATTTTTGGATAAATGCCTTCAGCGATTATCCTCCCATCCCAAGTAAATCTGGTACTAGTACATAGCAGTATATTGTTAGGGGTGTGTTTTTCACGAGACTATATCTCCCATAATCAATCAAGAAAAAAAAAACACTGTTATATTGAGCATTTAGGCTTATCTGGGATGATTAAAAAAAAAAATTCCATTTAGACATATCAGGTATGAAATGTTCGGGCAAGCGCTAACCTATTCAATTGCCTTTTCAACATTTCTATTGGATACTTTAAAGTAGTTGCTAAAAATTACTTAATTTTAATAAGTAAAATTTACTCATCTGCTATGTATTAAAGTTAATACACGACCAATAAGCTGGTATGTATTATCATTATCAACCTCGTGCCAATTGGAATAAACATTATTATATTGCGATGATTTAAACTTTTTAATTTTTGAATTTTAAATTATTTAAATATTTATTTCCCGAACTAGATTCTTATTCTGGCATATTAAATTTCAGAACAACTAGTTTCTAACCTTGCATCCTCTACGATTTCTGTCAATCCCCAATCGACGAAAAAGAAGAAAACAGCCTTGGGATCATCTTTTTTAAAACTATTTATAATGTGGCACTTCGTGTGTTTTGTTTTTTTAACGTAATTAAAAATTTCAATAAATTAATAATAACAAAAACGAATATTTTATTTTTTTAAAATTTATTTCCTACTTCCCCTGTCTTAAAAGCAATACAGGTGTGCATCAGCAGTTCGATGTTACATATCCATCATCAAACTACTGCTAATAAATCAATTTACAATTTTAATGATTCATGTACAGTTTTCTTACAAGTTTCATTAGTTTTCAGTCTAAAAGCTCAGTCTTCTGCGCCTCTTCCGTCCGCAGGCATTCCAAGGGATGGTCTTCTTCTTTGACGAATTTGAGATGAATTGGTCCTATAATTGTGTTCCTTCCGTATACAAATTCTTTGTAATACGGCTAGTTTTCTTCACTTAATATCAATCTGGCACATGATCCATCATTGGCGGTACAGCCTGCGATGATGTACTCGGCAGTCTCCGGAACAACACAAATAGGGCATAGGGTGTCGATATCCATCTCGTGGCCATGAAGCTTGGTTTGAAATCCCCCATGTCCCGTGAGAAATCGAGAGAGCCAGTAGTCTGGGAGGACCCACTTTGCTCCCATCCGTTACCGAACGGTGGGGAAATATTTCCTTTTGGTCTTGTCATCTAACGTCGGTTCCATTCTTCGGTGGTGTCCTTTTCAGACATATCATACGTTATGTGCAGATGTAGTTTATACTCCACGCACTGATATTGGTAATGGAACCAGGAAAAAGTCTGAAGTGAAAAGTGAAGTCTGAAAAAAAAAAAAACGCTGAAATAATTTATCTGAATAATCATATACATTTCTATTTATTTTAAAAGATTTTCGCGACAACTTTATCAGATCAAGAAATTAATTATTTAATGGTATTTATTTTATACTTGTCAGTGTATACGTAATAAAAACTATAAGAAATAATTTGGGATAATTCACAATATAGTTAAAGATATAATAATTAAATAATTAATAGGAGAAAAGTTTGAACTAAAAAAAATAATAAATAAATACATAAAGTAAAATAACACCTTAAACACATTTGTTGATTTTTATGAAATGAAATTTGATTTTTTGGAGACTGCACATCTCCGCGGCCGTAACATAAATGTTGTGTGGAGTGCGTAATGACGACCTAGATTAAAAAAAAAAATTGGTAAAACTAGATATTTGAAAAAGAGCTAATGTGGGACAACCATTATCTAAATATATATTAAAATTTTGTATTAGCTAGGATATTTAAAAATTAATTGAAATTCCCATGACTATAAAACAAATTACATCATTTTTTCATTATATTTAATAAAATCATTTAATTATAATAAATGGTACATAAAAATGGTTATACGGTATTAATTGAATATCTTTAAGAAACCATAAAAACTATTCTCATTTACAAAACAGTAGTAAGCCGATCACAGATATACGTTGAAATTTAGGGACAAGTATTCTTTACGAAAAGAAAAATAGCTATCATTCCAAAACATCTTGCTAAGAACTGCAGTAGATTCTTTCTGCTTTATTACAAAATAATAGATTTCATAGCACATTACAAACGAAATCGACAGATTGTTACGTCACAACAGAGTTAATAAAATTCCATTCCAAGTTAACAGCAGTTAATATTGCAGTGGTTTACAACATAAGGTGTCCAACCTCATCGTGAAGGCTCAACTCAAATCGTGAATCCTCCTATAAAATGTATTTTTATATTTCTTTTTTTTTTTTTTTTTATCAAATTAGTTCTTTAATATATGCCAATTATTTATTTTATTGATTTCGTAAAAATCATATGTTTGTTACTTTCTGATTCATTCTTTAATTGAACATTTTTTTTCCATTTTTCTTTACTATTTATTATTGTTCACTAATTATAACATTGTAAATATTTAGGGATATCATTTACACAAGACTATTCCCACCCCTTATCAACTGTCAAAAATAGTATCAACCTGTTATTGTAACAATGTAAGGCTGTTCTAATTTTTATTTTTTTAGTTTATTTTATTGAAGATAATTAATGCAATACAATCTTTCACAATTTAAGGGGATTAACTATTAGTGTTCAAATACTCATTTATACAATATGTATAGAAGTAGAAGAAAAATAAAGAAAAAAAAATATAAAAAGTTCTCATTGAATTGAAAGAAAAAAAAATTAAATTTAAAATAATAATGATAAATAAATATATAAATACAAGACAATACTATCTTGATTTGTAATTTTAGTTTGATTCAATAATATATTCAAATAAAACTAATCACATAATATAAAAAATAACAACTTATGTACAAGACAAAAGAAATTTAAAAAACAATCAAAACAAAAAAAAATAGAAAAAATAAAATTAAAATAAAAAACATAAATAGTAATAAGGAAGTAAATACACCTATATAAAGGGCCGATCTGGCAATAGAGAAAAAAAAATGGTTTGATTCCCA
The DNA here is from genome assembly GCF_000696795.3 of Halyomorpha halys. Lineage (NCBI taxonomy): Eukaryota > Metazoa > Arthropoda > Insecta > Hemiptera > Pentatomidae > Halyomorpha > Halyomorpha halys. The sequence goes on from NW_027116131.1 coordinate 1,574,988, forward strand.
GGTACCTTTCAACTAATTAGCGAATTGTGGTAAATTGAATATTTAACAAGCAGATTTTCTAAAATCAAGTTCCTGATCATAAGATTTTCGGTATCCAACTTTACCAAAGAATACACTTACTAAGAATCGACTTGTATAATAAGTATAAAAATATATGACCAAATATTTTATCCTCGTCTCCTAAACATAAGCTGTCAAAGAGATCTTCGAAGCGAATTCTTTTGTTTAGAGGCAACCCTATTAGAAGGATGTTATCAATATAATTATAATCTAAGCCCGGGAATCTGAGCATTATGGGGGAAATGTTCCCTCATCCTGTTGATCCTTTGAGAAAGAAGAGGGGTTATCTTTTTGTCCTTGGGGACCTCTATGATCAAACGAAGGATTAAAATAAATTATATACGAGTAAAAAGTATCCCCGGGGGATTGGGTTAGGGGCTTCGGCTCGCAAAGAAATTCAAAGAGAAGGGGATAAGTAAAGTACGTCATTTTAATATAATCAACTTCTTTTTCTTTATTATTATTATTATTTCTTTTTTCAATCAGCCTAAAGAAAAACAGTGAGATTATTAGATTTTTAAAGAAGTGGTTTGTAGAAATAGAACGGGTTTCTTTCAGTAGTATACGGGATAGCATTCATTAAAATATTTAACGATATATTTAAATAATGAGAGTATTGTTAAATTTATTTTTAAATGTATAGGTATTCATTACAAACATAATTAGGGATGGCATGGCTCAGTGGAAAGGCACTGTGCAACAAACTCTAAGGACCCAAGATTCAATCGGGCTGTGACAGATAATTATTTATTCTGTCACTGTAGCCGTAGGTCAACCCTGTGGGTTCGAGAGTCCTCAAGGGTCTACCTAACCTCATTAAATAGGTATACTTAATTGGGTAAAAGGGTTGAGCGTGATTCACTAATCGATTGAGCGTGACTAAATCACCAAGTACAACCGCTGGTCTAGTTACAGTACTTCCTTACAAATTACTGGACCTCTGTCTCTTCATGTATTGTAATGGTACAGATTTTTTAATTTTAATACATATAATAATTACAATAAATACTATACTGCTTCAGGAAACGCCCTTATAGAATCTATCTTTCTTTGCAACCTATTAGATATTGATAATGTTTTACGCTTTAGAAAATAATAATCTGTGAGAAAAAAAATTATATACTACTTTTCGAGCTCCTTCGTAACAAAACAAGTAGTATAAAATATTATATTTATCCCTTAACCAACCTATGCGAACGAGACCTGGACTAATCAAGACATAAAAGCCAAACCCTAGCTATGGAATGAGGTACCTGAAAAGAATTGAGGGGATAACCCGAAGGTACAAAGTCAGGAATACCACTATAAGAAGCAACCTGGGAGTGAAACCAGTTGAACATATTAAAGAAGAAAATAGACCACGGCTGTTTAGCCATGTAAAAAAAAAATGTAGAGGGGAAGAATAACGAAAATAATGGAAGAAAGACAACAGGAAGGCCGAGATATACTTGAGATGGTGTAGTCAAAGAAGCATATTCCAAGAGAGGAATTTCCTGGACTTGTCGCAGCTAGCAGGTACTGAACCGATGATAATGGATACAGCTCTATAAGCGAGCCCCTCAAGCTTCTCAAGGTAAGAGGAAGGATTAAGAACCAGAAGAAGAAGAAACAAAAACACAAAGCAATTAAAAATAGAATACAGATAGTTTATTGATGATTTTTATAATAATATATGTTTGAATCTCTCATGTTTGTAACAATCGGTTGTTGTTTTTTTGTAAAATTTGCTGTTATTAATAATTCTAAAAAATTAAGGAAGTTGTCCTATTTACATAATCCGAATTTTGCGGCTCTTTTTCGATTTTGTATAAAGTCGGAGTCAGGGGTCTCAGTTTTTTTATGTCCCCCTTACCACGTTCACCGGAAGACCCCGAAGCCACCTGAAATCATCTATTGTGGCGTGCAGACCAGAACCTGACTGCTCCTACAACTACGCCACAGCCTTTACATGCTGGCCAGCCTCTCATCGAGAGAGAGATTTACACGGTTTTCACCATTTCGCCCACCGCCTTGGACGAGGGAAGCTGCTAGAGGATGTAAACGCAACGGCGAAGACGTCGCCAGATAAGGGATAACTATATATATTCACTTATGAGACCACCCATTGTAATTATATCACATCAAAAAATCAATTTATATGTTATCAATCAAATTAACACACTAACCACAATTTGCCCCCTCAGGGATTTTACTTGGTTCATTAAAATATATGTCCTCATGCAAATGCAGAAAGGTCTCACAAATTTCAACCCCCCTTTTCCACATTAATTTAATCAGCAATTCAAAATACCGCCGGGATACCTGAGTTACATAACACAAAAATCAGTGAAGACTAAAATGACTTTATTCTTTACAAATTACAAGCACAACATAGTTTAATGATTACAAATATCTATCTACCTTAGCTAGTCAGAGCTGGAAAATATATATGTACTCTGGAGAAGAGGGGATATGAAGACTAATGAAATAGGAGAAGGGCTTTTGACCAATCGGATAATTTTAAGAGACTAGGTGGGGGTAGTGAGCCTATGAAATTTTAGAAGTAAATATCTGGAAGGGGGGAAAAGGCGTGGCGAGAAGTTGGGAGGTCAGATTTCTAAGAAAGAGACCATGACCTAAGACTTGTGTGTACTGACTTACATATGTTAACCATAAAATAGTTTGACTGATGCAAGTCCATTGTGAGATGAGAGCATGTACCTGCCTAAGTGTCAGCCCTTGCTATTATATTGATATAGGATACTAAGGGCTTGAAAGGACTGTTAGAATGGTCTCAAGGGCCTTGTGGGAACGTAGTTGTTTTTATTGAGTTTCTTTTGTAAGGAAATGTGAACACATGGAACCATATGTCTAAAGTGACTGAACCTACAGTTGGGCAAGGGCCAATTGTTTAAATTTATAATATTGGTTCCTAAACTCCTGGAATAAGGTTTGGACAGGTCGATAGGTATATTTATTCATCTAGTGTCTCTACATTTAGTTCTGAATGCATCTTCCTTATTCTTGTGTGATACGGATAGCTGTTTACGATTTCGAGGCTTTGGTCAGGGCTCCATCTGCTCGTAATTCTACTTTACAAACACTCTAAACATCCCATTTACTACAAAAAAAATTCGTATACACGATGATAATCAAACCTATTTCTACATACGAAATTGAAAAATTTGGCTCCACTAAACTATCGAATTCCTCTCGTATCCAATCATTACAATCGAAAATCATTGATGCTCTCTAGTACTTCACAAATCAACTCATTTATAAAGACCTCAACATCCCATTTCAGATTTGCCACGAAAAAACATATTTCATTTCATTCCAAAATCTTTACTCACACACACATATGTTCTTAATCTCTCATCTTGAAACAATCCCTCCGAGACATCTGAAAAGGAGAAGAATCCCTCCGGGATCTTTTATCGGGATGTTTTAAAGCAATGATTGAAGTACAACCATCGGGTGATTCCTTTCCAAGATTATCGTGTGTTACGAAACAGTCATCAGATTTGCTTATTGTATTTTATTAAAGTTGTAAAATTCAATATATAAGCATCAAAAAATATATGGTGACTGGACACTAATTTATTGTTTAAAGTGACTCCGTAGTAAAGGATAACAGTATCATTTAAGCTATCTTCGAGAGAAATTATAGATCACCATTTTATGGAACTTAATTGTTGAATACTTCAATAGGCTAATTATGTACTTAATTCTCTTCACATATGGAATACGTAACGGTTCACAATGAGGAAAGAACATTGTCTTCAAATATTTAGAAGTATTGTAAAATATTTGGATCAAAGAAAGATGAATTAATCGAAGGATTTACTGGCATTGTTTAATTAATTAATTAATTGTGTCTTGTAGGTATAACTTAGGAAACTAAATCGCTAGTTTATTACGAAAAAATTCAAATCAAGCTCTTATAATTTCTCCTCTCTCAATTAATATTTTGTCACTGGAATGAGGCATTTAAAACCATTTGTATTGATTTACATAAATTAGATCTGTATCTTTTGCGCACTCGATGAATTCATCTTCGTATTTCATTTTAATGGAACTTCCTATGCTAAAAATAACGCTGTATATTTTTGTAATTTATTTTTTGATAAAATATTAGGAAAATGTTATGTAGATTTTAAATGCAAAAAACATGGGCCATGGATTTGCGTATGATACATTTGAGGAGGATAATTACTTTCAGTAGTTGTCTAAAATTGTTTATATTAATTCAAATTATTTGAGACCTAAAAAATATTATAATAATTAGTATTATTCAAAATTTAAATGGAAATATATTTATTTATATAATCCTAACTGTATTAAACTTTTTATTAATGTTTAGCAAATCTTAAATTATATATTAAAAACAGGGCCTCTCAGGAGTGTGCTGAACTCGACCTCTAGGTCACTTACTGCTTATTTACGACCTCAAGTAGGAAGTGACAATACAATTGAAAACAGTAAATCAAACCGAATGTCTCTCTCGATCCAACATTGAAAAGTAACATTTGATTGAAAAAAAAATAAAAACGATTTTTCAGAGCTTTTGTTTCAATACCGGTAACTTTAATCTCGATTCTTAGGGAACTTAATCAACTTGTCAAACAAATACATAAACTAAAATGGATTTAGTGAATGACACAATTTCTTCCTTATTAAAATACAATAGTTTATTTCATATCATCAGGAACGTTTCATATCAAAACTACAGCATTGTAACAACATAGTATTAAATATAAACATCAATTTGATTTTAATAATCCAGAAATTTTAGATATACTCAAGAACAGTAGGAATAGAAAAATAATTGAATCAGTACATATTAAAAAAAACATTGACAAAGCAATCAATTATAAAAGTGATACAAAAACATTAGGCACACATTATATGGATATTATAAATAAATTAGCTTTTTAATTTTAACGTGGTTTTTTTATATAATATAGAATTAATTTAGTCAAAGTATTTATAATTATAAAAGAAAATAATGTTATATAATAAATAGAATAGAAATGATTTTTGAAAAATTGTTAATTTCAGCTTTTATTGTTCATCTTTGTGATAATGGAGGTAGGAGAAAATTATTTTATAGTCTATATGGTTGTTATCATAATGGAAGATAACCTTCAGAAAGGTAATTATTCTCCTAAAATGTATGACCATTAGCAAGTTTTACTCAATAAATGACATTAATATTATAATATATTAGCAAGTATGACAAATAGGAGAAAATTATATGTC
>NW_027116131.1:1580378-1591765 GCF_000696795.3 Halyomorpha halys
CAGCCTGAAGATGGGGGAAATCTCCCGAAACGTTGCTGATGATATGAAATAAACTATACTAGTTTAATAAGGAAGAAATTGTGTCATTCACTAAATCCATTTTAATTCCATAAGACTCTTCCAGTTAAAGGATTATTAAATTTAAAATACATAAAAACTTTTTAATTTTTCCTTCAAACCTCCACATGTGTCCAATTTCATGAATCCTTCTCTTATAATATTAGCATTGCTGGCCTAGCCATTCAATTTATTTTTAAAAACTGTGTATAGCTAGACATGAAATCGTCAGAAGTGGTACTAATATTTGTTAGGTCAACAACACATGTAACGGTAACTTACCAGAGTGTAACTAAGATGAAATCCTTATTACATTAACTAACAAATATGCTTGTACTAATAGTTTTGGTGCAAAAATTAATCCGTTAAGTGGGCATTTTGGTAATTTTTGTCATCCACTGACCCACAACTGACGATTACAAAAAGTTCTTGCGCAAAATGCAAACTAGGACCATTAAGTCTATGATTCTACGTTGAGTAATAATGTTAGCAATTTCATTGAATGGTAGAATGATGACAATAGATTTTTATTTGACAACAATAAATAAAAGTATGCTTAGTTTTCAAAATATTAGGGTTCTAATGATAGCTGTTTAGTGACTAGATAAAGTTGAGACATTTGAATTCAAATCTTACCGAAATAATGTAACTCAAATTTATTTTGCACTTAACAAGAAATATAAGTATATGAAAACTAAAGAGGATCATATATCTTAGTGCTAGAAGTGTTTGTTACAGGTTTTCATCTTGAAAAAAGGAGCAAGATAAACTTAAGAACCTCTGAGAAAGTTACCGTTATTTTAGCAAGCGGCTTTAAAAGTAGGCAGTTTAGACCTTGTTTGTCGTGTTGTGATAATCTTCACATCAACTGAAAATACTTCCGCTTTATTGCCCAATAAAGGGGTTTCTTTATGGGTGAAGGGTGCCTTACAAATAAATAAGCTTATCCGTCCTTCTACAGGCAGTTAAGGATTAAAGTATTTCGTTTATCCCATCATTTAGAAGTGATTTTACACCGTTAATCACCGTTTTAAAAATTAATAAATTTGTACTATTACTCATCAGTTATTCTTGAAATGTATTTTTTACGGCTTTTTTAAAAATTAAGATTATGATAAAAATGAAAATCTGTCCTACTATAAAGCATGAATGGGTTACATAAGTTCAGTACTCTGTAAGGAGTTGCTTGAACAATGGTATACAAAGAAGCGATTTGTTCTTAGTCACGTTCGTCCGCCAAATGTTTTCCCAGTTATGGGTACCCACTTCATGAGGCTCCTGAACGAAGAGTCAGAGCTGACTCAGGACAGTGAAACAGAAAATAACTATCTATCACAGCCGGATTTGAACCCAGAATCTTGGAGTTAGTATTACAATATAATGGAACAATGTCTGAAAAACTGGAAGAAGACATATTTTATAAGGGCGTAAATATTAGTGTAAGTCAGAAAAAATCCAAATTGGAATATGTATTTTAATAACTGTAAATCTAATTAAATTTGGTACTGTTTTTTATCCAAAAGATTTCATATTTAAGAGAAGATTATAGACACTATTTATCATATATAATCTAGGTAGATCGGGAAAAGTAGCATGAATAAATTATAAATTTCAAGTTTTCAATTAATTAACTTGACAGAGTTCAAAAGGGCATACCACTCATTTTTATTGTTATTTATTTATAATTATTGTTCATATTTTTTTTTGGAAAAAGTTACCTTTTCAAAATTCTTTACTCTATTGCAAAATAATTTAAGATAGTATAGCAAAATAGGAATAAATTATTGCTTAAATATTTGCTCAAATATCAATTTTTAAAACTTGTAAATTAGTATATATTCGTAAAATATGGTTAATTATATTTAATACACTTAAAATCGACTTTAGCTTATTTCTTAGAAATTCGATCTTTTTTTTCCCTAAGCTCCATCGTTGCGTGAGGTTGATACCATGATAGGAAAAGCGGTTGCGGGCATCCTCTTTTTCTGCATTGGTAATGCATTTGAAGAGGGGGCTGAGGAAATTTGAACTTTTGGAAAGGGGTAGTATTTTGTGCCAGTCTGATGGTGACCAGGTTTGTTGAGTCAGAAATAATTTTGTTAGGTGTCCTTAGTAAAAATTTAATATGTCTCTTCTTGATAAAGTCAGAGAAGTCACAATCGGTAAGTCGAGTGTCATGTGTATGTGGTCCGTCTTTTTAGAGCTCTTTGTATAAATTCAATATATAATTGTAAAAATGTTCATTGTGTGTTATTTTTTTTAATTTTGTGCGAGAATATTTTATTGTACTGAAAAGAATTATTACAATCTGCCCCAAATTAAGGTAATTAAATATTAGTGTTCAAATATATCATATATACAGATATAGAAGGTAAAAATAAAAAACAAAACAAAAACGAGAAAAGTTAAAAAAAAGTAAATGATAACAATAATACTTCCTGAATTAAAAAAAAAAAATTAAATTAAAAATAATTATAATAATGAAATATATACATAAAAGATAATATTTTTTTTTTTAACTATGAACTGGATAATGAGCAGCCTGACCAAAACTTTGTTTGAATGTTGAAATAAAAAAAGTCATAACAGGGTAATTTATACAGAAAAATATATATTAAACGGTATAAATCAGAACAATGTCAAAATAGTTTATTGTGCACATTATTGTGCATTTTAAATTCTTGCTGATACTTCTTCTTTATATCTTTAAATTTTAGCTTTTTATTATTTCATTCAGTCGGTTGGTCTTACATGTTTAATATAACAGGTTTTTTTAAATTCTTATATTTATACCTTTAAATTCTAGCTTATATTTCTATTTTTGTACTTATACAAATTTTAAAATTTGATACCAAATAGTAATGGTACCAACAATTTCAAATTATTTTGAAGCAATGTAAAGAATTCATAAAAGCTAATTTCTTCGAAAAAAATTAAAATAATAGTTATACAAATAGCTAATGCACCCTTTTAAACTCTGTTAAGTGAATTTAGTGAAAACTTGAAATTCATAATTGATTTGTACTACTTTTACCACCTTACTTAGATTTGATAAAAAAAAAAGAAAATTTGAACATCATCAATTCATCAACCTCTGTGGAAGATTGTAAAAATAGTATAATTTAAAAAATGGCCGAAGTAGCTTAAATGTTTGTTCAAAAAGCATAACATTTTGATATTTTATTTGATATCTTAACTATTTTAATGTACTATAAAAAAATTGGCGTTTTTGTCGCTTTCAAAATGTCCAACAAAGTGTTTACCATTAGTTCTATTTAGAATAGTCACTGAATTGCTACATACTACTTTTCCCACCATCGCTTGTGTGTTGCGGCCAGATCTTAACTACCCACAAACCCAACTAACTAAGGATCAGTGCAGTGTATTAAAGGAGGAAATTACCGAACTCCTGGACACTTTGGGGAATTCCATCCACAGTTCTGCGGCGGTAGCTACAGGATGGGTGGACTCTTCCTCAGCTGTCAGCAAGAGATTGGTTACCTACCATTGTCCCCAACATTGACGTTGGAGAGGGAATCACATCATCACTTCTCATGGGAGACGTCAATGAACTCCTTAAGGTTTCATCGAGGGTAGCTGTATTCTTTCACGGCTGTAGGCTGCCACTATTGTTCATTAATATATTTGGACAGTTCGAACAACATAAAAGTTAAGCATTTACATCCCAACTTATAAAATAAAGCACCGGTTTCCAAACCATGTACCGCAAGCGAATGTCACTTTCTTAAAATATTACAGAAAAAAAATAGGAAAAACATTTAAAATTAAATTAGCAAATATACGTTGCAGTACAGAATTTACTTAGCACTGTTCTTTCTTATTTTCGTACACTCTCAACGGCTCTAACTATAATCATGGTGGCATTTTATTTTTTTCCACAAAGATACCGCGAATTGTTTTCAGCAAAAAAAGAGTGCAGGAGAGGAGATAGTTTAGGAACCAATGAAATAGATGACTAGTTTAGAAAAAATGAGTGTAAATGATCTCAGTGGAAATTGTTAAAAATTTAGTACTTTTCATAAATTACCTGATAGTTACCTCGTTTCCACACACAGACGGTAACTAAATATATTTAACTGATTTCCCAACCTGATCATTTTTCATTAATAAAAAATTATAAACTCAATAACAAATTTCACTAATTTTGAAAAATAACATAGAGATGCATAATATCTCATTATTTCAATCTTCAATATTACTTTTGTTTACTTAAAAAAAAAAGAAATTATTTTCTTTAATTTAAAAACTCGAGAAAAAATTTATATTACGATGTATTGGAGAAGCCATTACAATTGCTAGATTTCACAGGAAACTCATCACAAATTCTCTTCACAAGATCAAATAAAAGTATTTTCTCTCTTATTTATTCGTACCTATTTATTATTTTTTTATTAAAATCTTTTTAATTAACCTTATAATGAAAGATAATTATTTCGCGAAATTAACAGTCTGAAAGGTTGGATTTAATTAAGGTTTTATAAGTTCACATTCATCTGCTAGAAAAAAGACGGAAAAGTATGGTATTTGAATGTCCCTTTGATGGTTTTTTATGCGACTGAAAATATATATACTCTTATGATTTTTTTTGTTTTAAATTCTATTCTTTAAGGAATGAATTATGTATAGTGAGTAATTTCATCAACATATTAGTTTTTTTCTGATTTGTAAAGTGTAATCTGTTAGTTTATTATTAAATTCAACTATTATTTCTTCGAACATACAATTATTTCCAATTGAAACAATTAATATTAAAATACCTTTTCTTGACATTTTAATAGAAAATTTCTATTGAAGGATAAGTTCCATTAATTACAGGTATTTGAAGTATTATCTGAGCTAAGGAAAGTTAAGGGAAAAAAATGTACATTTAAAATAACTATTACTACAGTTTTTAAATAATTTTTCGGAAAATCAAATAATTTTGTTTTTAACAATACTATAAGTTTTTAACCAAAACTTTTGTTTAAATACAGAATAAATAACAACAGCATTATGAACGGCGAGGCTAAGGGGTGCTATTTAATCCGAAGGACCCAGGTTCAAATGCAACTGTGACTGACAATTATTTATTCAGTCATTGTAGCCGTTAGTCAACCCTGTGTGTTCGAAAAACCTCTTTGGTCCACCCGCCCCATACAATACACAATAATTCCGCTTGACCATACAAATGAACGTGACTTTTGTGCTCCGTTGACGGTGGGTCTGACGTACCCTGTACGCTGCAAAGAGTGGAATACAAATCGTAACCAAAGAAAAAAAAAAAAGAAAATGTATTTTTAAAATTTATTTTTATAACAATATCTTAAACTTTATAATTATCTTAAACTATTTGAGGAACAACTTAACTCAATTTAGGCTTGTTAGCATAAAGATACGTTGTTGCCATTATATTATATAGTTGTTGGCAAGACAAATTGTTGTTACCAGCGATCCAATAGACTCTGTTACTTAAAATATAGCGTTGCAGGATGTAACAACAACAGAAACAGAGTGACTTAAGTCTTGTTAAATATTTTTGAAAGAACATAATAAGACCTTGCCTTGAGCAATTCCTACAGAGTGTTAGTGGTTTCGATATCATGATTCAAAGAAAGCTCATGGCTCTTAGTGTATATGACATAAAACAACAAAACATTTTGTTATACCCAGTGAAGTTTAATATATACTTATATATTTGTGTGTCGTTTAAATATGTTTAAAGATTTTAAGAGCTATGGAGCTTTAAAATATTACGGAGATAATTAAGGTAAGATTTGTGTGTTTTAATGAGTCAATGACCAATTACTCTTTCTCTAATGCTGATTTATTACATTTTTTATAGTTTTTTAACGCATATTCAATAAATATACATAAGTGAAATTTAAAAAAAGAAGAAATTAACGACAATAAAAGCATTAGGGAAATGAGTAGCCAGTTGTCCTTACTAATGGCTTGTAATTAACATTCGTGGGCAGTCAAGGATGTCCTTCCCGCAGGTCCTTATCTATTCGTTAACGGTCGCCATAATTGGGTAAGTATCTAAAGCCATGTTGCCAACAAACTAGTATAATGTCCCAATATGTTTTTATCTAACTCTAGGATATTATTAATGTCAGTAAGTTTTACGCACGGGCTTTAAAATATATATATATATAACTAGCAGGTTAAAAGAATAAAAAAAAAATTTTGTATCTAAAAGACTGCTTTATTCTTCCTGTAATCCTATGTTTATACATTCTCGTGTTGCTGACAGAGGGAGTTAGGTATTAAGATTTATATAACACACTGTAAATATAACTCCCCCCTGCCAGTTTAGGAACAATTCTTCGTAAACTCAAAAACAAATAAATAATCAAAATTATCTCACTGTGTACAAAGTAAACCAACTTCTTTCACAAAAACATAGAAAAATTAGAACAAAAAAAAAACTCCTACTATTTACTCCGTTTCTTATTTACCTCGAACTTACTATACATAGGCCAACAGCTATATATATATACTTGTAAAATAAAATGAATTGAACAGAAGTAAGGTGCCTATGGAACTGCTATCGCAGGGAACCTTAACTGTTCAACATGAACTGTTCTCTTCTTCTTCGGTTCCTCTAAGCTTTCGATTGCCACCACATTGTGCTCTCAGATTGTATTCGCCCAAAATGGAACCTCATACAACCGTTCCGATTTTGACCTCCCCCATCACATCACGGAGGTTCGAATTCTCCCGCCCAACCCGTCCAAATGCCCTCCCTGCCCTTATCCCATTACTTGCGCATGATCATCCTATGGCTAATAATTTCCCCCTCTACATCCGCCGTGTCCATGAAATTTCTGCGTCGTCTTTGGAGACCAATGGGAACTTCAAACGGTAGTTGACAGAGGGAGTTAGGTTTTAAGATTTATATTACAGACTCTGTATATAAACTTATATACAAAAATATATCAAAATAAATTGGTTAATTATAATGAATATTTCTTTTAAATTAATAAAAATACATCCGAAAATTGTGTAAAAAATGCTTAACATTATAATACTTTATTGTGATAGCTGAACTTTTATCAGAGGAAACATTTTTTCAAGCCATATTATCATTAAAGATATCACTGTACTCACTTCCTTTTCAATTAGTAAACTATATCGTTACTTTGTCTTCAAAACAGCTATTACAGAAAAACCAGCTTCATTTAAGTTGAATATCATAAATAGATAAACAATGTCCAAAGTTTTATTGTTAAAATAGAAAAAAATATATATGCTTACTCCACAATTTGGGTAAGTTTTATAACTTTTGGAAAAATTTCTTTGGCATGTTTTCAAACAATGGTTCCTTATTCATTATTTAAACATTTCAAATATGTTGAAAGAAAAAAGGAGAATAGCTTCCATAGATATGTAAACTGGTTATTAATAAGAATTTACATTCTTCAATTTCATCTACAGGACGCCTTATAAATTGGGAAACATGTCTGAGTTCCATGACACGTGGAAATGTGGAGTTTCGGTTTCTTCATATATGTAGCAATTTTGCCTTCCTTCACCAGAGCACGAATTTAAAGTCTGGAGTATTGATTTATTTGAACTACTGATTTTTGAAAAAAATATGAGATATATTACCCCAATTTTTATATCTTTTTAGCCCTGCTGAAGCTCTACAAAGTTGGATGAAACTTCAGCAAATAAATAGGTGTTAATTATTTCTGTTTTATCTGAACATCTTCTTTATAATTAGTATTGAACTATATCACTATTCTAGATGCTATCCTTAATAGCACTCATATATGGTCAACATGTTAGAACTAAACGCACATTCTAGAACCACCATAATGTACTTTGTATTTTAACTCCTTGACCAGGACATATAAAAATTCCATGAGTGATGCTGTATCTCGGTGTTCATCATTAGTTCCTCCTTGTATGTAACTTATGGTGATGAGTATATGTTTGACCGCTGATAATATGTATGAAAAAAGATGATTGGGGGGTGTTGTCATTAAGATAACAAATAAGTATCTTAGTTATAGTGTATGAGTACCAACGTTTCGGCCAGAATTTCAAGCATTCATCAGGGCTAAGAACAAAAACAAGATAACAACCATAATGAATAAGGGGAATAACTGAATGATTAGAAAACATGCAAACAACTTTAATGAATGATATGTATAGTTTAAGTATTATAAGAAGATAAAAACTGTATAAGAAGATCACTAATAAAATTAGGAAAGAGGAAAGAACAAATAATAACATACTTAGGATATACTAGTTAGTAAAGGGGATAATAAAACATATATTTCGATAATTAAATATGTAAGTATAATGACATAAAATATAAACTTATATAATTCAAAAGAAATTTAAATATTTTAATAACTGATAATTATAATGACAGAACACACCGCCAATCATCTTCTCATGTAACTTGTAACCGTTTATCGGAAGCCCAGTCGGCAATTACTTTCAGATTCTCACTCCACCCTTACATACTTTGTTTTCTTCTTTTCCCCTCCTATTTCGGCAAACCTCATCGGTTTTAGTAGATGGACATCCACCCTTGTAGTATTTGGTCTTCCTACTCCGTTTTTTTCATTAAGCTATCGGTGGCCACTATATATGAAATAAAGATGGTATAGCATGGTTTTTTTTTTAGTATAAAACTAAATCAAAGTTTTCACTATTGTAGAGTTCGTTCATTCACAAAACGATTTTTATTTTCAACATTTTTTTTTTTCGATAATGACATTTAAGTAATAGTTCCCCTCCAAATGTAATGGTAATGCGGGACCTTCCTGTTGGGGGAAGCAGAGGTTAGAAACCACTGAACTAAACTGTATGCCGAATAGTTGTTGAGGTGTTGTAAGAACAACTGAATTTAATCCAGGTTTGGTAGTTAACTGAACTTAGATAGGAATAACTTCATAATCTGAGTATTTCAACTCTAATTCCTGGATTCGAAACTATGTGCTTCAGTTAACTGGATTAACTATCCCTGTTTCGCATGGTTGACAAGTGGTATATATACATTTTTAAATATTCAAAAATTGGTTTAATATCTTATTATATATTCTTATATATAGGATGAATACTATTAAATATGAATAATAATTTAAAATTTCTGAATTATTCTTAAAACAGTGTTTTTTTTTTAATTTTGAGGAAAGAGGAAATATTAGATGTATTAAATGGAAAATGTGGATTCATATAGTTTTTTTTTTCTAAGCCCCATGGGTGCGTGGGTTTGAGGTCAAGATGAACAAAAAACGGGTTGAGGCGAACTTCTTTTACTGCATTGGGAATGCATTTGAAGAGGGGTCTGAGGAAATTGGATATTATAGATAAGACTATTGGATATTTGTTGTGGTCTGTTTGTTGTGTCAGTAATGATTCAGTAAATTGTCCTCAGTCTAGTCTGAGGCTGTTTGTATGGATCTGCCACATTTGTGCCCGTCCTGTTGGTGCCAGTGTCTTGAATAGAGGCTTTTGTGCAGTGCTGGAGGCTATAAAAAAATTTGATGTGCCTCCTCGTGATGAAGTCTGTCACCGCCAGTAGTCGAGTGTTGTCTGTAAGTTGTCAGTCTTTGCTCTTTGTAATGAAGTATGTCGTACTATGTATCTCATCATGCTGCTCTGAAACCGTTGAAGCTTCTTGACTGTTGTTAGTGCTATGTTGATCAGCAAGGGTGTTCCATAGAGTAGGGCTGGTCTCAGCTGGCCTCAGCACATTTTTAACACCTAATGGTGAAGCTCTGCCCCACGGGATGTGTAAATTAGAATCTGTAGAACTATCACCAATAAAAACTTATACTTTAACACTTTATAATAACGACTTTAATTTTTTTTTTAATTTAAGGTTAAACGTCTTGGTTTTCTTCATTTAAAGGCAGCAACTATAGGTTACTCTTTTATGTTAATGTCTAGCCAGAGTAGGAATGTCGCGATTTACTCCGTGGGCCTATATTAAAATAAAAGTCAACCCGCCCAGCCTGAATTTGAAGTATCGTAAAGCATCGCTTCTGAATTGAGAAAACTACGTTTGTATCAGAGTTGGGCAAAGATTAGCTATAATTGAAAACTATAGCTAAAACTGTCATGGTTACCATATTTATTTATCAATGATCATTCATGGAAATTTTAGCTATTATTTTCAACTACAGCTAATTTTTGCCCATCTCTGGTTTGTAGTTCACACTGTTCTGCTATCCACCTTCGAATAAGGATAGAAGATCATAGTGTATTGCTCAAATTAATAAAAACTATTAAATTTGTCTTCTTAAAAAAATAAATAAATAACAAGAATGTTTTAGGAGTCGGAGTAATAAAATGATAGAGGTATGGTAATAATTACTTGAACAATTATCATCGGCGTAAAATTTAATTAAAAAAATTAAATCTAAAACCACAAAAAACTGTTATAATTATGTATTAAATGAAAGTATAAAATTAATTGACTTATATATGCTGATTGATTTCAGATTGTTGTTAGCAAGTGAAGCTGTTGGTGGTATGGTTTAAACTCGGGAACTTGAAGTAACTTTTTTTATTTTTATTAACTTCGACTTTTTCCTTTTTCATTTTTAAAATAAAGACTTTACTAATTAAACTGTTCCATTAAAGGAGTTGGCTTTTGAATAAAACAGCAACTTTTTAGACAAATGGTTTCCGGCTGAAATGTTTCCTTCAAAAAAGTGAAAACTGTTTTTATTTATTTTTAAAAAGGTAACCTTTATAACTAACTAATAAGTAACGTTGGATATAAATGTATTTTTTTTATTATGTGTAATCAATACAAGTGGTTTCCAGCCCGCCATGGTCCATTGGTTAACATTTAAAATCTAAAGGATTACTTTTGGATTTATGGGGCACTACCTTATAGCTCCTGTCCAACCATATGTGCATTGAAAAAAACTGTAGCAAGAGTTTATCCAGAAAAAAAAAATTTAACTTGCTTCAAACAAATGGTTACATATCGCTCGATTCTAACGTCCCCAAAAAAGGAAGTAAAAATTATACACATAAAGGATTGAAAATTTTAACAATTAAACGGTCGAATTGATTATAATTGACATATTTTAATTATTCATGCGTTCTGGAGAGTCCAATAGGAAAACACCATTGGTAAAAGTGAAATTAGTACAATTAAAATAATGAAAAAAATATGAGGTGTTTTAATTATTAATACTTGTGTTTTTTTGATTAATACAAGTGTTTTTGTTTTGTTTTGTTTTTATATAGTTTTTGCTTTCTCTCAATTACTAACAAAAACCTGTGATAAAAATTTTAGATTGAAAAATTCATATATAATAATATTGATTAGATTAGTATTACTAATATTATGTTTA
>NW_027116131.1:1591868-1600461 GCF_000696795.3 Halyomorpha halys
AATAATAATAAAAAAATAAAAACAAATAACATTCTTCTTGTTATAACTAAAATAAGATTTAAAATATGCTAACCAATGGGACTGTTAAATAAACAAAATAATCTTCTTGTAAATTCGAAGTTATTAAAAATAATATTTTCTAAAAGTGACAAAACAAAATTATATAATTTAAAATCCTTATGAAACTATTTAATAAACAAAAAAAATATATATAGACATACACATATATATTTTTATGTATGCAAATTAATCACCAAACAACATTTGGTACGAAAAGCAATCCAACAAAATGAAGGAGAGAAAAATTATATAATTTAAAATATTATATTATCATCTATAATAGATTACACAAAGCAAAATTACATTCGTGTCTTAAAGTAAATTCACATCAGCAAGATCATTGCTAAATATGATCAGATTTTTATTTATCCATTAATTGTTTATAATACATGATTCTAAAGCCTTTTTGAGATTGTATATTTTTAATATTTTCTGGGATTTCTTGCCACAAACGAATTCCGCTAGTTAAAAATGATTTACTATATCGAGATGTTCGATGGACTGAAATGTGAAACTGACTGCTATGTTTTTTAACAATTCGATTTGGAGGAGGAATTTGCTTTTCAAAGAGATCCTAAAGGTAATTAGGAGTTTTATCTTTTAAAAGTTGGTACAGGAAACTACCCAGCATGTATTTTCTTCTTTCAGGGAGTTTGAGCCAACAAAGTTCTTCAAAAAACGGCGTTACATGCTCATGAACAGGAACATCGAAAATGAACCTATCACATGCATTAAGTTTTTTCCCTGCATATCTGTAAATAATATACTACAATAATTAGTGTCTAACAAGATGTTTCCGTACAAACATAGGCAAGCATTCTCTATTCCTACGTAACTGGCCCAAATTACTAAAACATTTCCCAGAGGTACTAACTGCGTGGTCTTGCCAATCAAGTGATGTTACACCCAAAAGCAGTAATGTTTTAGAGTATTTAATGGGTATATCATTTAAATGAATTTTCGGACAATTTCCATTGATGGTGAGAGTAAAATTTTACAAGATAGGAAGGCCCTAGAGTATACACAAACTCCACCACGAGATTTATCATTTTGATCGGATCTGAAGAGATTATAGTCAGGTAGAGAAATAGAATAATTACTGATCCTCTCATTTAACCATGATTCACTGACACAAATTATATCATAAATATTTTGTGATACAAACATATAAAAATCAGACCAATGCCCAAGAATAGATTCTATATGTAAATGACAAATATTAAGTTCGCTAGTCATTATAATTTATATATTGAGAAATATATATATTATTTAATATAGCAAATTTTAGTAAACAATTAATATGAATATTCGTTGTGAAAAGATTTTGTAATGGGCATATTTAATAAATTTTAACAAGCGAGTGGTACTACTAAGCAAATATTTTAACATATTATAATAAGTCACAGAATGAGTACGATTTAAATTACCAAAAAAAAAAAAATTCCATTATATGAATATAAAAAATCAAGAGAATAATAATAAAGTTAGCGAAGAAGCGTTTAGTACAAAAACAAAATATGTTATTGAGTAGAGTTTATTTACATATGTTTATTATTATTGAAAGGGAACTTTTACTATTTGGGATTTTACAGAATGCTATTATGGATATTTTATCAGCAATAGTATAAAATAAATATAAATACATATAAACAGTTAGAAACTTTAGACTTACAACATAAAATGATTTAACTATCTTACATATTAATAACATCCTCATGCGATCTAATAACCATTGCAGCACTCGAATCATCTTTTTTTGCAAATATTTTGCAATTTTTAAACCATACATATTTGTATGATTTTTGCTTCTGTGCTGCTTTAGAATCGCGAAAAAGACGTCTATTTGTAGCAGTAAGTCTCTCATTAACAAATATTCTAGACTGCTCTCCTTCGATCCAGCCGAGATCTCTAGTAGACAATGCATTTCTTTGTCTTATGTGTTGCATAATATTTTGCTTGTCTATGTGACGAAGAAAACTTACGATTACACCAGGAAAGTTTGTATTAGGTATATCTTTCGTTCTATAACAGTAATCTACAGCGTTTTCTCCGATGTTCAAATTAATTTCTTTGCAAATATATTGTATAATTGTAATAAGATTTTCCTTCGGTTTAAAAGGAATTCCCTTTATTTCGATGTCATTTGAAATTTTTTCTTGTTCGAAATAATTTAATTTTTCTTTAATGACACTAAATTCATTTTTTATTTGAATGATTTTAACAATTCCACTATACTGGGGTAGTGGATCAAAATAGGCCTGAACAGATATTGTGTTTGATGGTTTCTATGAATAAAATAAATCTATAATTATTTACTTGAGCATAATAGCTTATAATAAAAAAAAAAAAATTAAACCTGGGTACGTTAATTTGAAGGTCTTCTTTCCAATGTTCTAAGGGCTAAAACGTTGCAGAGAAATAAGGATAGTTATATCTAACGAAGTTTTTTCTTTTAAACCATTACCTACTCCCAAAAAAAGAATGTAAATTAATAAACTAATATAATTATACCAATTAATTATATTACGTTGGGGAAAAAGAAATCCATTATTTTTTTGGTAGATGGCTGTAGCGATCGATATACCGTAAAGTATCGATCAAACAATTTTAGATTTATGCTCTTGTCAAAGTGACGGGTTGAAAAAATGTATTTGCTGTTTTTTGTTTGGTCCATTCAGTTATGAGTTACAGGGTGTTGAAGATGGAAATCAACAAAATGAAAATTCGATAGTTTTTACTTTTTTTCTTTGATAAAGGCGAAAATGCCAGTGATAATGGTATTTATGGTCCCGATACTGTAACAGCTAATTATGCGCAATTTTTGTTTCGTCGATTCCATTCGGGTATTTTTGATGTTAAAGACGCACCTTGCACTGGCAGGTCCGGCGTCGAAATTCACAGAAATAATCGAAGTTGACCAGCGTGCTAGTAGTCGTAGCATCGCCCAGGAGCTAAATATCGACCACAAAACAGTTTCAAACCATTTGTATAAAGCTAGGTTCAAAAAGAAGCTTTTGGGTGCCACACCAATTAGCACATGATGGATCGAATTTCCATCTGCAAAAGCCTTGCCCAAACGTAACGAAATCGACCCTTTTCATAAACGGTTGGTGACTGGGGATGAGAAATGGATCACATACGACAACATTGTGCGAAAACGGTGGCTAAACCAGGACTAACGGCCAGAAAGGTTCTGCTGTGCATTTAGTGGGGCTGGAATGCAATAATTTATTATGAGCTGGTTTCATGTGGCCCAACACTTAATTTGGATCTTTATTATAAACAACTGGACCTTGCGATTGAGTAGAAACGGCCAGCATTGGCCCACAGAAGAGGTGTCGTGTTCACATGTCTATGGTGACTCGTCAGAAACTCCGGGAGCTCGTTTGGGAAGCTTTTATGCATCCACCATATAGTCCGGACCTGCTACCAAGCGGTTATCATCTTTTTCTTGCATTGCAAAACTTTCTTGGTGATAAGAAATTGCCATCAAGAGAAGGCTGTGAAAATACTATATTTTTAGGCAATAGGGACGAAGACTTCCATGAGAGAGGCATCATGAAGCTACCTTTAAAATGGCAACAGATTATAGAACAAAACTATGCATATTTGACCAGACAATCCGAAATATGTTAGACAAAGTCTTGAATTTTACGTAAAAATAATGGATTTATTTTTCCCCAATCAATACTTCCTTTGTATAAGGTGGTCGAAGAAGAATAAATTAGTTGTAATATTGTTCCTGAAGGACGGTAAAGAAAAAAGAAGTACGGGTGATGATGACAGACAGAGGTGATGGGAAAAGGAAACAGTTATAAAAAGAAGAAAAAAAACAGGGAGAAAATGAGACAAAAACAGGTCCATTCTGAGGGCAGACCTCTCTCCCAATTTCTTAGTCTAATTAATCCTGGCACAAAGGGGTTGAGGCGAAAAAGGGGTTTATTATCAAAACTCAATATGGCATTAAACAAGTGTTTTTTTGTTTTGTTTTTTAAAGAAATGCTCGATTGTTTTCTGAATAATTCAAGTATATTCCCGATTTCTGATTTAATCCCATTTCGCATTACCTGCTATCATGTATATGCTGCTTGAAAAATATTAACACTTTACCCTTAGTGGTATTACTTATAAATGAGGCAGCCTAAATAAAAGTAATATTTTAGTAAATAAAGATTTTTATAATATATTGATTTTCAATATTCCTCTAGAAAAAAAAAACAATACAACTCTAATTGTTACAGATTAACTTTTCTCTATTCCTAAATATCGCCCCAACACATTCTTGTGTAAAGTTCTAAATAAACTATCCAACGAGTGAACTGCAATTCATTAGACGCTTTAATAAAAAAAAAAAAGTATATATTTATACTGATATATCATATATTTCCCCAAATCTACACTAAGACACGTCAGAGAAGTCAGAACTTAAAACTCTAATCCGACTAAAGAGTTACGAAGGAAGTTCTGTAAAGTCAGGACCTGTCATTCGGTGAGTGGTTACTTTAACTTCAGACATTACTATTTCTCGATTTAATGAAAAATTAAAAAAATAAAATAAGATTTAGATTTAAAGGAATATAGTATTACTATAAATTTCCTTATTTATTAGATAATATTAAATTTAATTTATCCATTAGCAATTAAATTTCAATAAATTAACCCAATACCGAAATTCGAAACAAATTCATTAGAAATTATCAAAATTTATACCATTACAATCCTTGAAGGGTCAGGGGTTCAGTAATTTGTAAGCGAGTACTGTTTTTTGACCAACGGTTATACACTGAAGGTGATTTGCTCAAGATAACGCTCAACAGCTTGTTTAATCCATAATTAATGATAATCGCGTTACAGATGTTGGGTGGGCCCCAGCAGGGCTCAATAACTCACAGGGTTAACTCACGGCTACAGGACAGGATAAATAATTTTCAATCACAGCCGAATCTGAACCTGGTTTCTATTAGTTACTAGCCTCTACCCACTGAGTGACCCCACTCTTTGTAGTAATACGGAGAAAAAATCGTTATCATTAAAATCACAAATTTTCACTGGAATTTTATGTTTTAGTTCTTTTACGAGTCTGTTTATAGGAAAATTTGTGTATAGGCATAATGGATAAATTCGTTTATAGTATTTTGATTAAGTTTTCAGAAACTATACTGTCCTGTGAGAGCATTGCCAGTTTTATTAGATTTCTACTTTTGCTTTTACAGGAGAAAACGTTTTTCTATGCACACCTATACTACAATTATTCAAAAATGTGTCTCGAGTTGTCCCAAATGAGGTGAAATGATGAAATATCAATTTAAATAGCATCCACTTCTCTCACTTCCAGATGCTCAAATTTAGTTTTCTTGTATTGTCATTGATATCTATATACCATTGACGTGGCTGGGAGAGAAGCGTTGGGATCTTAGCATGTCATCCATATTTGGGTGGCAGGGCATGATTCGAGAATCTCTGGGCATAATGTAAATTGTAAATAGGTATTATTGTGTTAAAAATTCATGTTTTACTTTATTTCAGTTATTTACCTGATCTGTTTTCTATTATTTAACATAGCTAGTCACCTAGGTTTATTTATAAGTGTAAATTTAATTTTTTATTTTATCCATTTTAGTTTATAATATAATTATTTCACAGTATGTTTCAAAAATATATTTACTTTTTTATATTCAGTATTAACTGAACATATTAATATATATATGATATGAATGCGTTCTCACATCCCTAATAATGTGTATTACCATTGGAGTGTGACAAAATGTATTATTCCGATATAAGTAAAAAAAAAAAGAGATGAAAGAAAAATAACTTAATTAGAAAGTTATACTGACCTAATTATTTGTAAACATTTGCAATGGTATATGAAAATTTTGAAGGTAACTTTTTATTTTAGTCAGTTAATAAAATATATCTTATGGACCCTTTAAATTGAAAATATCAAATAAGACCTTATGAAGGAATTTTCTCATCAAATTCAGGCAGTTATTGTTTATGAATGATCTACTCAGCTATCATATTTAATAAGTCAGAGAATCTGAGAGATAGATTTTAATAGTGAATTAAGATATCGACTCACTCCTTCCTTTTGCTAGAAAACCTGAATTTGTATATGATTTGAATTTACTTTCAATATAAATATAAAAATGATTATGTGTAAATAAAAAAAATATTACTAGGTAGATGAAGAATAAAAAACATAAAACTGCCTAAGCGTTTTAGTATTTAATAATTTTCTTTAATATTTGTTGTGATGAAAATATGATAATTTATTTATCAGGAAATTTATCACGAAGTGTGCTCTGCTGAGAGTATAGAAAAAGTTAGGTAGAAATTACTAGTTGTTAATATTCCTTCCGCTCCTTCCTGCAGAATGCTTCTGACTTGAATGTGTGATGGAAACCAATCCATTTCCAATTTCCTGACTGCAGGGAAAAATATATCTTCAGGGATCTCCATTCGACATAATATCCATCCATTAGGCTTGGAATTTACAACTTGTGGGCTGACTTTATAAAGCATTTGTCGGTAATAAGTTAAGACATTCCTGTTTTATCAACTTATATTTTTCAAATCATAGTATGTATGGTTTTTATTTATTTATTTGTTGAAGGTAACGCCAAAAGCTTCGATACAAATAGAGTTGACAACAACTCGATATAGTGGTAAGTTATTTACAAAATTAAAAAAAAATAAGTAAGATAAATTCATAAACCATTAATTACAACACACTTACAAAACTTCCTAAAAATAGATAAAAAAATTAACAAAATAAGCCATTTTATTATTACATGAATAAATATTATCATTTACATTGGAGAATAACAATAAACTATTTTACAATACAGTTATATTTTTTTTCTATTTTGTTCTCGGTCAATAAACGTCCTTTGCAAGGTATTGGATTAGATATTCACAATTAGGGCTCTAATTCCTGGAATATTATCTAAGTAATGGTAAATATTTCCGATGATGGGAGTATTTGTTGGTGTTAATTATTTACAAATATTTAATTAATTAGAATGATATTATAATTTTTTATTAGAAAATTTGATTATCTGTCAAAAGATTACATAATTTACGATAAAAACATAAATTTTGGTTGAACACGCCAACATTTTTTTTTTCAATTTTTTTATCTTGAATTTATTCAATTGGAAAAAAGTTGAAAAAGTTGAGAGGATTTTTTTTTTAAATTCTATATTCTACTGATTCATTTTTCTCTATGAGTTAAGGTTGTTTTTTTTTTTTTTTTTTTTTTTTTTTTTTTATACTGTGTGAATAGTACGAATTTGTCAATGAAGAAGCACTTCAGAAAATTTGTATAGTAAAAAACATGTATTCACTCAAGTAATAAAATATGTCCATTTCAAAACTTAATAAAAATAATTTTTCTTTTTTTTATTATGCATAAACATTTTTCCTTTCTATACATTGAATTTTTTCTTCTTAAAAAAATATATATAAAATAAAATAATTAGAAAATAGTGTAGATTAGGGAATACAATTTGTTTTTTAATTGTTTCTCATTGGTCCTTGAGGAGTTTTATAGAAAACATTTTTAGTGAAATAATATTCAAAAAATAAGAGCAAAAATATATATATGAATACTAGATATGATATGAAAATATAATAATAAATCTAGTTGCTTTTCTGATTTCTAGTAACCTACTTCAAAGGAAATTAAATTTATTCTAAGGTCATTTATTTCTATTGGTTCACGCGTTATTGTCATATTGAGTAGAATTGCATATTATGCTGATCTTGAAAATAACTCAAGAAACGTAGAAGAAATATGAAAATCTATGGACGCTCCAAAATATAATCAATTCACATTTTTCGGGTTGAGTAGAAAGCTATAATGCTGGCGAACGGTATTTTCTTCTGGAATTATCGAGTCAGAATGCACCCTCGTTCTAAATGCATACTGTTCTCAGCGTTAGTCATCATCATCTGTGGCGCTACAACTCTTGTAGAGTCAAACTATCACACAACCATACATATAACCGCTGTATCTGTCTTTTAAATTCTCAATAAGTTTTTTTAAAAGTTTATCAAGATCTTCATTTAAAGACAAATAGCGATTTGGACTATTTAACGATAATTTATTAGAAGAAAATTAGAGTAAATAAAAGCTAAACGACTTAGGAGTATATGAGAACATGATCTGGAGACAAGAAATGTTTTGCTGATATTTTTCTTTTGGTAAAGATATCACCAATTTCTAAAGAAAAACTGTCAAAAGTGCCTCACCATAAAGTCGAAACAGTCTAGAAGTACACTTCAGAATACGTATTTTACAGGCATGGTAAAGCCCAATGCAAAGAAAAACATGGGCCCGACAGACAAGACAAACTTTGAAGAGACCTGCTACGGACAGCCAGGAAGAAAGAAAGATTCAGAACTAACTCCTTTCACAGGAGCAGACACTTTAGCAAGTTTAGACTTCCGTGACACACTAAGAGGGTCTCTTAAACATATAAAAGGTATCAAAGGAGGAGTTTGACAAGTTCAGTTGTCAAATATATAT
>NW_027116131.1:1600551-1608206 GCF_000696795.3 Halyomorpha halys
TAATTTGCATCAAGAAAAAAGTAGCTTCTATATTCAGTTATTCTTAAATGTTATTTTGAACTATATGTGATAGTATTAGCTATTATCACTATTCATGTAATATAATGACAGAGATTATAATCTTTGGCAAAGACTAAAACTAATCATGGTTTGAAATCTTGTAAATATGATGATTATAATGTCAATATTATTTTTTTTTATATAACAAAGTTACACAAAAAAAATAATCCCTAATTATGTAAAATGTTAAAAAATAATAATGACAATAAATGGTAGATTTAAATATAAATAATTTATGTATTAACGTATTATTTATTTCATTTATGCTATGTAAAAAATCTTGTTATTTTAGGTCAGTAAAGGAAGAGTTTTATATTTTATCTAACCTTTAGACCAGGCTATACTATAAACAACTGAACCACATCGTTTGAATGTAATTGGTGAGATATCTGGAATAGCTCAGGCAGCTCTAATTGTTGTTTTTTTTTTTTTTTGGTCAAGGAGTTTATAGAAGAAATAATTTATTTCTGTTAGGAATATCTAAAGTTAACTTTGGTGTTTTCTGTATGTATGTTCTTAAATGGCTTTAATTACTGCGAACGAATACTACAAAAATATTTTAAACTTATTTTAGATGTTTATATTAGACTTGAAGATGGTAATGAGCAAGCTGACAAGTTGGCTAAACTCGGTTGTGCAGAGAACCAGCCTGTTCTACCACTTTCCTATAGAACAGTGAAATCACTTATAAGCTCTTATTGTAAGGACAGAACAAGTGCTAGACACAAAGTTCAAACAGAAGGAAAGAAGTGGGAGAGCCTACTGGATAAGGATAAACGAATTCCCGGCAATCTTAGCAGAGCTGAGAGAGTGGCTTGTTTTCGGCTAGTAATAGGACATGATCTGCGCCAAAAACACCTCCATCGAATTGGCATCGTAGATTCCTCGAAATGTCCTCTATGCAACATGAGGGACATGGATGGAGACCATCTTTTAACGTGTATTGGTCTAGAAGATGTTGAGCAGGATGCGGACTAACTAAGAGGATGAATAAATTGTATTGTGCTGCGAGAGGGAGAATGGCGTCCAAAAAAAATGAAAAAAAAAGTTTACATTATATATTAATAGGACCAGTAATAAAACAGGTGAAATATTTAATGAGTAATAAAAGGGAATATCTGACAGCTCACTGGAACCAATATAATTCTATCTTTCAGAATGAAATATACTACTGTTAAAAATATTTCAGAAAATTTAATGGAAAATTAGTTAATTGGATTAAATTTTCTCTCTATTAAAATTGATATAAAGTGACTGTATATTACTATGGGATAATCTTAAATTTCAATGAAACCTGTTTTTGTGATACTTAGTTGAAATATTAAATAAAAGGCTTAAGACATTGACCTGTATTCGAAACTACTTTAATACTATAGTTAATAATACTACTATAGTTATTAAAACCATACAATCGTAATTATAACTTTAGTTTTACGATTGGTTTTTTGCGTATTTATTAATTTTTTATTACAGTATTACGTTTTTAGTTTAATGTAAATTGTGTAGCTTACCAATACCTGCATTATTACACACTCAATACTTTCTCCAATACGCTAACCAAAGAAGATTATAAACATTGTACTTTACCTGAAATCAGGTTTAACAATAATACAAATGAGAAAAATATATTTTGTTAATAAAAGAAGCCAAGCTGAGTGTTGAACTTCCATAATTTCCTTAAAAAATTAACTTTTTCTTTTTTGAATTTTTATTTATAGTATCATACCCATTTTTAACAAAATACTGTCATTTCGAATTAAAATCAAAATAAAGGTTTAATTAATCAACAATAATTTATTTTGACTTAATCCAATCCAGTACGTACTGAATTATTTAATAATATGTGACGATTAGCTTGGATATAAAAGAAATTATTTAAGAATATACATGAGCAAATAGTAGTTTCACGTAATGAATAATCCTTTATGAGGTAAACGAGTAGGACAAAATCTTTCTAAAACATAAAAAATATTTTATACTTCCAATAAATTTAACAAAGCATATATTCATAGTAAATATATATATTTAACAATAGAGGTTTTTTTTTAAAGAAAATATATTGACATGGACTTGGAAATCATATAAAGAAATCTCTGAGTTCAGTCTATTAAAAAAAAATGCTAATTTACGTACTTAAGTACACCACAGTAATCTTTTTCTATTTTGGATTCCTCTAGAAAAAATAAAATCTTGCTCTTTGGTGTTGGCGTACACACTACATACAAATGAGGTAGCAGAAAATATTTCGCTCTCATGTAAAATTAAATTCCGTAGCTACGTAGAACCGGCTCGGGACCAAAGAGGTTTAAAATTGAATTGCGGGCCCAATTATTGTCAGGGGACAGTCCATGAATTCTAAACGAGACTTCAACGGGGCCGAGCGCCTTAACAAACCAGCCCCTGGTGTAGGTGGTTTGTTATGCCGTTACTTTTGTTTTAGTAATGGCCCATTGAATTTCTTCAACGCTTGTATATTTTGGGCTCTTCTATACAACCGGGTACCGTAGGTATGTATATAGGTACCTCCCCATGAAACTGTACAATTGTATGTTTCTTACAGTTAGTTATGCTAAATAAACTGTTAGGGGGCATGTTTCAAATATACTTACTTATTTTACAATGCATCTACCCTTAGAGTATTAGTATGTTAATAGCTCTGTATTTATAAAATATGTGTACTTTCAAACACGGTTCTTACACACTTTTTAAATAACGATTTTTAAAGATATTCTAAGTAAAATAAAAATTGACATGAAGAGTTCCTTCTTCATCCTGGTCACGAACATCTGTTGTGTTGCATCAAATTATTCAATGTTTGGTCGATTAAATATTAGGGTTAAAAAAAAAACTAAAATTCAATAGCTAATTTTCTTTCTTTATTACGATTATAATATTAAAATTAATTATGTAATTATTTCAATTATAAAGAAACTAAATTTCTAAAAAATATTTTTTTTCAGGCATAAATGGATACAGTTATAGAATTATTATTGTTGAATGGTTCAAAAATGCGTTCTTTAACTTCATATAGTTAATTATTTTCGTTAGTAATATTCAATATTTATAAAAAAATATATATTGAAATCAAACTTAGTACTAAAACATTCATTTAAATATCTGCCGGTTCGTTTATATTGAACTGGAAATATCCTTAGCTACCTACTGATTTTAAGTATAATTATAGTATCCAGTTTATTTAATGCAATGAAAAATAATTATTTCTAAAAATAAAAAAAAAATCCCAAGTAAAAATAGTTAATTTATACTTTTATTATTAATTTACTCTCCAACTTCGGAAATAATATATTTTTAATCAAAAAAGTTCAACAGCTACTAAAAATATATGAAATTATATTTTAAAATAAAATTCAAGGACGATGTCGTTAAGAGAAAAAGCTAACTTGTTCAAGGAAAAAAATTCCATTTATATTTTCCTGGTAAAAAAAAAAATAGAGTATTACCTAATACTTTGACCTTGTTCTGAATAAGTTTTAAATGGACGTTTGATCTTAAGCTGATATTTATTTAAAAGATTCATTTATATATTTAAACTATTAGTCATTACAAATTATTATTCATCATTTTTGCGAAGGATGTGATGATTGGCCCATTATTTTTTTTAACATTAGAAGACTAACAATACATTTTTGTTTTTTTCGGAAACATTAACCTGGGGTATAGATGCACCGAATAAATAAATACCCTCAAATAATTGTTTAAAAAATCAATTATGCTTATAATATATAGTTTACAATAAAAAAAATTAATTGACTAATTGAGAGCTTATAGAAGAATTTGGATTACAATAAAAAATATATTTAAATTTTTTCATAACCATAAATTTTAAAATATTCATAGTGATCATGAATGGAGGATTTTTGGCAAGATGAAATATTTTATCTTGATACTTGCAACAAATAAACTCTCCCTCTAAAATGTGCACATCTTTCTTTTGATTTTTATTTCATTTTCTCTGGGTTCAAATTTGATTTTAGATTTATTTTTGCTATATTGTATTAAATATACTGATATAATTGGGTTACACAATCTATATGCAATGTAATGATGCCAAGATTCTTGTCCGTGTATAATATATATGAAGAGAAAATGGTGCGGTCAGGAAACAACAAATAAGTTTCAACAAATTTATTAGACTCTTTGTATTGTATACAACGATTTGTATCATATGAAACAATAATGATATTGATTTCAACTATGTACAATAAATTAGCAAATAAGCATGTATGCCGTCGTATTGTTGTCTCGCAATCGCATATGTGTTGACTTCCTTTGGTATTGTGGAATTTATTATATATCATTAATAATTTTTCTCTTTAGAGTCTTTTGTGTATTAGTTAAAAGCGATGACTTCTCTTTTTATTCGATGCCATCTGCAATATCTGTTTATATTGATGATTGGTTCCTTTTTATTCTTATGGAATGAAGTCAAATGTATGCAATAGTATTCCGTATTTACCTCGATTTAACCCTCTACTTTTATACAAATTTACTGATAAAAAAAAAAATGACATTCATCAGTAATAATAAAATAGTGTATTCAAATTTATACCCATGTTCTACTTCCGTACAGTGCAACTGTACCAAAGTAACTTGTAAAAGTTAAAGGAGCGCTGATGAGAAATGGTTAGTCACACTAGCAATGATATATAAAACAATGGAACTACGTAAGAGGTAAAAACTCCTAACTCTTTATTTCACTTGGAAATTGCGCTAATATTTGAGCTTTACACCGACTAAGCCGGTAGACATTTATCAAGAATTTTAAAGGCAGTTTTTATTCGTGTTTTCTTGTGTATCAATTATTTCATATCAATTTGTAAAAAAAAAACTCTTAAGCAATGAAAAAAAAAAAGTCATCTTTTTAAAGTAATACCAATGTATGGTACTAATTTTTTCCGCCATGGAAATTCCTTCATTTTTTTTTTAACCCGGCAAGAGTTTTCCCCCTATGGTATACTATTAGTTATATCTTTTTTTTAAAAATAATCGGGTGTGATTATGACAAAAATCTGTAAGATTTTTGCTCTTCTATCAGGAGCTGGAGAATCCAGAATTCGTAAATGATCTAAAATTATTTTGCCTCGGCTCATGATTAGAAATAATAAACGCAGGTGTCCAGATGAGTGAAATTATCAAATGAAAAAAAGTCAGGATAGGAATGTCCAGGCGAGGGAAGTACTATAAGACTTACCTTTGCGAGGATGGTAAAAGAGGGAATAACATAAAGAAGTGGTAATAATAACATCAAAGGAAGGTAGACAAAAGTATAAACAATACAGACGAAATACTAGGAAAATATAGACCAATATGAGCAAAATGCTCAAGGCTACACCTCTCCTGGGCTAAAAATGCTTATGTACAATTGAACATCCATAGGCTACGAGAAAACGACCAACATTTATTTTTTTTTTTATTATTATTTTTTTTTTTTGAGATATCTAAACTATATAGATTTTATTTTAATTTCGAAAAAAAAACCCAGGACTTCCTATTTATCTAATAGTGGCATTATGGAACTCTGAGCTCTGGGTTTAAGTTCTGAAGTGAAAATTCTTGAAGTCGTGAAGAAAAAAAATGAAAGATATTGCTCACAAGACACAATTTCATAATATCGTCGGTTGGTTTTTGGTTTTATTGTATATGTGAGGTAAATTTATATCAAATAAAGTATTTTAATCTCGAGATATTCTCTTTTAGAATTCTATTTATGTTTTTGTTGAAAAATCCTTCTTATTATTTCTTCATTATAGAATATTCTGTTCTAGATGAACCAATTTTCATTGGTTTCATTCATCCTCAAGATGAACCATTTTCTCAGTAACTACGTAGTCAGTAGCCAGTAGTTACACTGGAACTACTAAAGAGGACAATACTCCTACCTCATTATGCCATTTAGAATTTGAACTAAAATTTTAGCATGGGAACACCACTAGGCTGGGTAGTATTCCAAATTAAAGCGTTTCGTTTTTCAATGATTTCAAACTTTTTTTTTCTTTTTCTTTTCTTATTTATAAATTATTTCGTGTCAGTGCATACATAACTCTTAACAGATAGTAATTTTTTGACAGTTCTAAAGACGAATATATGGTACTTTTTCACCATGGAAATTCCATATTTTTTTTTTTAAACAGTCATATACAATTGAAGCAACATTTGCAACAAGAAACCGACGAAATTTTATTTATTTTTTCGATTTTCCTAATCGAAATTTTTATCCTAATATGTGTATATGTTTTTCAGTTTTCAACATAACTTCGATATATCTCATATTGATATAATGGAACCCTCAGCTTAAGGGGTGAAGTCAAAATGGAAGATATTGCTCATAAATAACTAATTCATAAAAGTGTTGGTTAGTATATTCTCGAGATATTCTCTTTTTTCAATTCTATTTAAGTTTTTATTTAAAATCCTTATTATAATTTATTCAGTACACAATATTCTTTTATCGACGTCTTGAGGCTCTTCCTTGATCTTCAGGGCGAACCATCGTATTGCCCATATTAAAATACTTTGTCATAAATTAATTGTTTCATAATGCAGACAAATTGAATACTTTATTTTATTATTTTTGTAAAAAAAAAAAAGTATTTTGAATAGGATGAAAGGAGTATGTAACCACTGGAAAGATGATTTCTTAAGAAGATGGCAGTAAGAACCCCGAAACGTTGATAAAAAAATATTAAGCGATAAATAAAATACAAAAACTTTTATAGAATAAAAAGATACAACATCCAACTAAAAAATACCGTACTCTTCTTGAACAATACAATGTTGATTTTAATGCTAACCACATCCACATTAGAACTAAAATATTAATTATTAGGTCTATTCTAAAAATATCTACTGATTGTCCAGAACTTAACGGACCATGTGTAGTAGGAATTATTCCCTCCCAATACCTGCACGGTGATTCGTACATGCTTATATGCTTCGTACTGTTCCGGATAGAAGTAGAAATTGATGGAACAGACCTACTGTTCAGTAAGATATGAATTAAACATTGAGACTTATATAAATGTAATTAGTAGTGCTATTTTACAGCATCTCTAAAACCAAATGTATCATTTTTATAATGAATTGGTAAAAATAAAATTCTGAAACTAATTTATAGAGACTTGGAAGTTATCTTTAAAAAATTGCTATCCTTTTTCTTTGGAAAAGTCGAAGGTAATTTTTCTGGAAGTTTTTAATATCGCAGGCTCCTCAATCCTTGGTTCTTCCAATGGCTCTATCGGAAAATGCATTAATTCAGTCACTTTGACCCTTTTATATTAATCCTTTGTCCCAGCTGATACCTCAATGCTAGATATTTTTTTTTGACTGAACGATTTTGTTTAAACATCCTGCTTTCAAGAATGATAATTTAAAGGGAACTCTATCTCGTGTTAAACTAGAAATTTTTCTACTAAAGCCATTGGACTACTTTAAATCATACTAATTTTTAACTTGAGAGGTAAAATGGAACAAGCCCAAGGTTCATTATTAAACGTTCATATTTGTAAACTCTGATCCACCTATTTCCCTGACCCTTGGAAAATGTCTATAATAAAAAGGTTTCCCAAACCCTCCAA
>NW_027116131.1:1609297-1637772 GCF_000696795.3 Halyomorpha halys
AAAGAAGATGGCCACGGGACCTTCTAGTTTAAATTAATGTTTGAAGTACCACCAATGGGTGGTTCCTTCCCAAGATTTTCAAGTGTATATGAACCATACTACATATTTACCAGTTGTACAATTTTGTACAGTTGTAAATTACAATAAATAAATAATAAAAAAAAAAAAATATTTGTAAACTTTAAACTAACACGACCCCATTCCTTCCGGTATTTTCCTAAGATAGGTTATTTTTCAAGATTACAAGTTAGTTGATTTTTAACATTTGCAGGACAAGTATCATTTGAATTTATTACAGGTTTTTTTTTTTTTTTATGGAATGCTCAAATTGACTGATGGTTGTTGTTTTAGGGGGAGCTTTTTTTTTTTTTAATATTTATTTCAGTCCGCTGGTGTTCCACATCCATTGATTTCTCTGAAATCTTCGTATATTTACGTTTGTAATTAGAGATTTCAACGCTGATGTACATTCTAAGTTCTCTTTGCTTTTGATAGAGTCAGGCACCCGAGACTAGTTTACAAAACATGAAATATTTTTCCGCTAAGTATTTCCTCATTATCCATTCCGTTCTTTCTCAGTCCACTGGTGTACCTCAAACAGAAAAGGGATCTTTCTGATCCCTCTAAAACAGAAAAACAATAAATTAGTGGACGCTTTATTATAGGAAGAAGAATAAATCATGTTGGGTATTACCTTTTACTACCTGTGGTATTTTAAGGTTACCTGTAATAGGTGAGGGGCCTCCTAATGTTGATTTTTGCATAGAAGATATAATATGAAATAAAAAATTAATTGTTAAAGACAACAGATAATGATAAAATAATAAGAAAAACTCCTTGGTCCTATGCTTTAGATAGGCTGATATCCCAGCCAATCCCAACAACTTTCGAATTCCTCTCGTATATAATCCTTACAATCCAAGATCATTTCCCTAATAGTCCTTGTTTGTCACAAATAAAATCACACATAAAGACTTTAATGTTCCATATGTAAACGATCTATCCCGAACCAGATAACAATCCTTTCATTTAAAATTCTCTAAACAGTTTATAACTTAGCCTCCTCTTTCGTTCCTGACAAAGCTCCGAGACGCCTTAAAAGAAGATGGCCTCCAGACCTTCTAATGTAGAAATATTATTAGAGCGATACCACTGAGTAGTTTTTCTACATGCCTGTATCATGTCATTATGATCTTACATCTAAACGTTGAACACACCAACCATTACAATTTATAATTTAATTAAATTTTTTTAAACAATAGTTTTTTTACAATAAATGATTTTATTTTCTAAAATACCTAAACAATTTTCTAATTCTTGACGATGGCATAAATACATGCATCACCTTGATCCAACAAACTTTGGCGATTTCATTATCGCCTCTTTCTTTTCCGAAATATCAGCACAAGAACATTTTATCCCATAACCTTATAAATCCTTATGCTTACCAAGTGATGTTCTAGGACCTACTGTCAAAGAACTAGAAATCTTGACGATCGGAAATCGGTGAAAATGAACTCCTTCTTCTCTCCTTCTGATAACTCCCTTTAGAAATTGATTGTTATTATTTTTAATATCACTTAATTCCTGCTAGCTGCAGTGTGATGATGGATCCTGTTGTCCATTTTCGCCAGTTTAAAAAAGAGCTGAAACATTTGCCAAGAATGAACCCAACAAATTTACAACTACATTATTTTTTTTACTTTGATTGACAAACACGACAGCTTTCATTCAAAGCTCAAATATATTTTTACTGTATCACTAATGCATACGTTGATTTTAACATTAATTTATTTGTTGACGAATTCATAAGTGATTCGAGACTCTAAATAGAGAAAAGGTGTAGTCTATAAAACACTATTATAGCATTGCAATGCTATATCAACAATCATAATAAGAACCGCTACAGCCCATGAAGGGAGATAAGTCGAGTACAGTAATGAAGCACTGTTTTTTAGAACAACGGTTATGCAGGGAGTTGATTTTTTCCCATTAAAGGTACCCACTTTATGGTAATGGGTGGAATATATAGTATAAACATATTACATATAATAATATAGATCTGCGATGATTAAATATTTCATAACCTTGAAGATAATGTACTTTCACCGTCTTCAACCATCTCTTTCTTGTAATAAAATATTTCCAAAACTATATAATTTACTAATGAGGTGTAGATAGTTGACCGTAGATTAATGCTTGAAGAAGTTTGTCGGGGGGTGTGGTCAGCAAAGAACAACATAAATAAACAAAACCATATTTATTTATGAAACGTCGGCATAAAATAAATAAATATGGTTTTGTTTATTTATGTTGTTCTTTGCTTACCGCACCCCCCGACAAACTTCTTCAAGTATATAATTTACTATTTACTTTTTTTTATTTTAGAGTCGTTCCGAGAAAAAAAAATTTTTGTTCTATACTTGCATTAGCTTTAATATTGTTTTCAAATCAATCTATCAATCTAGAGGCTATAACCAAAACCATGACCTCAAGCTAAGTCAAGTTTAGTTCGATAAATCTTTTGACCCAAGCTCTAATGGTCGCTTGGTGGATTAATTGAAAGTGTTTGTTGTAGCGCTTTGGGATTGTGTCGACCAATTGGGATCGGTCGTTAAGAACCCATTGAAATTTCTAAACTGTTTCAGGACTGATTAGCGTAATGGATCCTCGATACTGTGTGTTAGTAAAGATTAATTATTTTTTTCTCTCTACCTTTTCGTATACATTTTTTTATAATATCCTCAACGAGAAATATAGTGATCAATAAATTAATTACAGTTAAGATTTAGTTTGAATTGAAGTGTATAGAGTCTTCGGAGTCTAATAGAGATTATTTAAGACTAAATACTCCACCTTCTTTGCATTTATAAAATATATTAAAAAAAAAAAAAGAAAAACTATCCATTTTCTACTTACTTGCTATTAATAGGTTTTATTAGACTTTGATTTTTGCTATCCCTCAAAAACTGAACAAAACATGAATTAATAAATTATATTGCATGAAAGTGAATACTAACTTTTTCAACCAATGGTACATTCTATTATTATATAGTATAAACATATTACGTATAATAATAATATAGATCTACGATGATTAAATATTTCATAACATTGATGATAATGTACTTTCACCGTCTTCAACCATCTCTGCCTTGTAATAAAATATTTCCAAAGCTACATAATTTACTATATACTTTTTTTTTTATTTTAGAGGCGTTCCGAGAAAAAAAAATGTTTGTACTATAGCATTTACTTATACCATATTGTACCAAACTACTTACTAAAGCACTGTCTGAGTATGGCTTTGTATATGAGTAGTTTGAGTCTCAGTGACAGCCCTGGTGGGTATATGCGGTGTTTAATTGTAAATATTCTAATAAAACAAGTGATGAATTCTAATGGTAATTATTAATTTTTCATTTATTAACAAAATCTTTTTTGATAGCAATGAGAATGGGATCCTCTAGAGGAGAATTGGGAAAGGGTTCACTTGGACTATGCCGGCTCATACGAAAACCGCTGATATCTAATCGTTGTGGAAGCTAAGTGGGCCGAAATATAAATCAGCAAGGATGCGCCTTACAGTTGTTCAACTATCTATTTATTGGAAATTATCTTCGCTTCACATAGATATCCGCAAGGAATTTTCTCTGACAACGCCTCCATTTTTCAGATTGAGAAAATCCGCACTTACTGCATAGAGAATGGAATCTTTCAAAGCGTTCATTGAACCGGGTCATCTAGCTACAAATGTTATAGCTGAAAGTAACGTTCAAGTTAAAAAAATACAAACAAAACAGATTAAAGTCGGCTGCAAATGAGACTTGTCCCATTGAAGAAAATTCTTTTCCAATACAGAGCAACACCTCTAGCTTGCGGAAAATCTCCAGCCGAAATGTATTCGATAAGATGTATAGATGAGAATCAGTTTGGATGCAATTTTTCCATACATGCCACAGACTTCAAAGATCTCCTCAAACTCCTGCAGGTCTTTCATAGTGGGAGAGATAACCCAAGTTCGATTATACATAAACAATAGATAAGTATGGAAATTTGGAAAAATACAAAGACAATTGATAACTCATCTTTACCAAGTCTTGCTAGATTCAGGATGATCTATTAAAAGACATACTAATCAACTGAGATCTACACTGGTTCCCAAATCTAAAAAGCAAGTGACATTTGGTCCATGCCAGTCATTTGACATTCCAAGGAGTCAGTTCCATAGTTCAAGAGTATTCCAAGAAGTCCAGCTCCAGAGTCTAGGACTCCAGTTCCGATAATCCCGCCATAAACTGATCCGGACATGGAAGCTAGTGATTTACCTAAACTAAAACAACATCCTCGCATCCTACTAGGATTTTTTGATGAAATGAAGGATAAGGGGCAGAAGGGAGTGATTAGGTGAAGTGTGTAGTATGTAAGATGTCCAAAAATCATTGTACTCTTAAAATAAGTGAGGGAGTAACAGTGGAAAAGCTGAGGATCTGTTAACCTCCCTGTTCAGTAGTCAATAATTTCCATTCAATTTTCGCGCCACTGCTCCAGCGCCTCCAGAATTTTATGAAACACATGGCTCTTTCAATAATTTAGTTGGCTGCCAGTAGAGCGCTTTTCTCCCGCCTGGCAGTTGAGGTCTAATTCACATGGTGAAAGCATCGCCGCTGTCTATGAAGCCCACCACAAGCTGCAACTTCTGACTACTTCGGCCATCACAAGTTAGACACCTTGACTTCACCTTCATCATAGAGGCCGGTGTACGCCCTACAGCTAGGGGTCTATGATTACCCGATGATCAGAGGCTTCTAGATTACCCGCCGCTTCATTCTTCTCTCATTCTGTTAGTTTTATTCAATATCATAGATTCGCCTCATGAGAACTGAATGAAGATGTCGACACCGAGAACATTAAAGACTCTAATTCCTTCCGCCGTACTCGCCTTTAAATATAATTTAATGTATTATTCATCGTAAACCCAGGAGTGATTTTGATTTTCTTTAGTTTTAGTTTGTTTTTTTTTTATTTAATAACTTTCATGTATTTCATAATTTTTTTCTTAATATACTTTTTACTGTAAATGTTCTATCCCGTTTCGTTTTCTTTTACCTCACCTACAAAAAACATTTTGGTGCCGTTAAACCTGGGAATCAATCAGTGAACAATTAATATTAAGTGATAATCCTCTCGGTAATTCTAAAGGACCGGAAGTTGCTCCTCTTGTTTACCTTTGTACGGATGATTTTTTGTTCTTGATTTTTGCTTAAAGGCGTAAAACCCTCTGGTCATCAACGCCTATGGGATGATAAAAGTAAAAAAAAAAATAAAAAAAAATAAAATAAAATAAATAAAAAACATAAAAATCGAAGAGGAGTTATAATTTATAAAGCGTTATAATTTATAGAGGAGTTATATTTATGCCACGGATGATTTGTGTTCTACCGCAGTATTTATTTTTATATAGTTTTAGATTGATAATGTTTGTAGAAGAACTAAACCAATATCTGAGAGAATTCTTTATATGTTGCGCAATTTGTATTGTTTCTTTGTTTTACAATTTTTTTTTTTAATAATTTATTGATATTTACAACTGTGTACATATATACACATCAAGTAAATTTGTTGTAAGTGATATTATGACATGATAAAAACATGTGGAGAATCTACCCATTGATAGAACTCCAAAAACATTTCTAAAGGAGAAGATGTCGAGGCCATCTTCTTTTCAAACGTCTAGGAGGATTATTAGATAGTGAAGGAGAAGCCAGGTTAGAAACGAGTTGGCTTGGATGGTTGGGAAGTTTATAATGGAAGGATTGGTGTCTGGTTCTGGCCAAATCGGTAACATAGGGGACATTGAGGTCTTGATGGATGATTTGATTTGTGACAAAGTAAGGAGCATTAAGGATTTTACAAAATATTTTGGACTGTAAGGATTGGATTCGAGAGGAATTAGATGGTTTAGTGGAGCCCCATAGCTCAACTCCAAATGTCCAAATAGGCCTTATAATAGTCATGTAGATCAGTATTTTGTAATGGATTGGAAGTTTGGAATGTTCTTCTAGTAAATGTTCTAATAGTCGGAATCGACGAGCAGTTTCCTGTCTTTTCAGTCTTGTATGACGATTCCATGTCAGTCGTTTGTCCAGATTTAGTCCTAAGTAACGGATCTGTTCAACTGGAATAAGTGGGGAATTATTAAAAGATACTGTAGGGCAAGACAAAGGTTTACGACGAAGGTTAAATGTTATTTGGTGGAATTTATTGAAATTTATTTTAATCCTGCAGTTTTATTCTTCAACCACCATTCTTCGAGGATGGTGATGTGGGATTGGATGGATTGGGATACAATGGAAGGGTCCTTATTAACTGACAATAGGCATGTGTCATCGGCATACGGGGTGAGAATAGTGTTAAGAGGGTTTTTTTTTTGTATACCCCCTTCCTTGCTATTGCGCTGGGATTGCGCATGCCACTGCTCCCAATGATCTTCATCCATTCGGTAGGTCCTTCTGGTGCGTATAAGTCTGGGTGCCTCCTGCAGTTATGTGTTAGGATGGGTTGGGATGTCAGCTGTAAAAACAGTATAAAGGATAGGACCAAGGATACTACCCTGAGGTACACCAGCAGACTGAGGAAACAGGGATGAATAAGGGTTGTTGTGATTTACTTGAAATAACCTATCTGAGAGATAAGAACAGATAATGAGAGAATATGTAGGGGGTAGGAATTTACGGATCTTGTATAGAATTCCTGAGTGTCAGACTCGATCAAAGTTTTACAATTTAAACCATAAACGAGGATTTTTTTATCTAAAGTTAATATATAGACTGTTAAAAGGTAATAACGTATATAAAAAAAATTCAGCTTAATTTAAATTTTAAAAAAATTTCTCTTCAATTATGTGTTACAAATTGACATTTTAATAGTGTTTTAGTTTATCTACATTGGATGCTGCCATAATATTCCTTAAATAATAACCTTTCAAAAAGTGGATACTATAACTTGTAAATATTGTTATATTATTAAATTAACTGAGATTTCATCAACATAATCACATATCATTCGTTTATGATTATTTATTATGCAAATAGATTCATTTGTTAGAATCTCTAATGTATGATAGTTTAAAATTGTGTTGCTGTTGAAGGTGTTTTCTATTATCATTATTTCCTTAATTATTGGTATTGTATATTTCTATTTCTGTTATTCTCATTTGTATTGTATACCTTCAATCTATCACAATGGCCAACCGACGGAATCTTCGGCCAGAGAAAATACACATAGGGCAATTTTG
Organism: Halyomorpha halys; assembly: GCF_000696795.3. Classification (NCBI taxonomy): domain Eukaryota; kingdom Metazoa; phylum Arthropoda; class Insecta; order Hemiptera; family Pentatomidae; genus Halyomorpha; species Halyomorpha halys. Next base: position 1,616,595 of record NW_027116131.1, read on the forward strand.
CCTTCGTCACATGCAAGAATAAATGTGTACTCCTGGTTTAAAAAAAAAATAAAAATACTGGAGAAAAAAAAAAAAAACCTGAGGTCATAGCGAATTATAATGCTCACAAAAACTGGAGGTGACACTGCTAACCATATGTGTGCCCCAAACAACGTACAGCGAAATACACATCGATCGCCAATGGCTGTTTTCTACACTCTATTGAACTTGAGAAGGATCAACTCCTTAATTATTTTCCACGGGGATCAATTGGAATGAATTCCAAGAAGAGTTTTTGCCAATGAATTGTCACATGAACTGTGTATCGGACAACTTCAGAGAAAAAACCAGCTGAAATCCGGCCTTCATACCTCCTTGAATATTAATCTCAAGAGATCTCTCCCCCCCTCCCCCCGGCTGATGATCTAAAATTAACCCCTCCTTACCTCCTAAAGCGGTCCAGATGTTGTGATTGCACGGTGGAAAGTGGAATACATCGGTCACAAACTACTCCTGTATGAAATGCAAACAAAGAATTTGCACCTCATGCGTAACCACTCTATGCAACATGCTTTTCAGCCTGTTCTTGCGATCGTTCATCGGCTTTGATGGACGACGAACCCAACTTATTTCTGTCCTCACAGAATTTATTATCTCTTCCTGAACACTATAAAGTTATTCTATATTTGTTTCTTTTTTTTAAATTTTTATTTCAATACGTATATATAAAAATATATACATATTTTTCTGGACTCACTTTATTTCAACAATGGTTTTGTGATGAGCAAATTAAAAAACCGATGGTAAACATATTACAATAATTTTAAAATAAACACAATTAAGAATTAAAATAAAATCCTGAAATGAAATTATATATATTATTTTTTTTTTAAATTAATAATAAAAAATAGTCAATTCATGATATCGAATGCCTCTGATAAGTAGAGAGTTGTAATTATTTTATGACTAATTGTATAATATATCATATTATCGCAAACACAACTCACTCAACAAGCCTTATCCAGAATGGAATGTGGAGTATACAAACTCTTGGTACCATAACAATATCAACCATTAACAAGTAGACCGCACAAACATTTAAACAGTTAGCTGAGTATCTGCCGGAAAGTTCATCGGACTGTAAGGCAACTGAAAGTCATTCCAGCTCCAGAAGTGGGTAAATAAAGACGTTATCGTGTAAGAGGACCAAACTGGGAGGATAGGTGTCAGAGATATCTTGCGGCTGGTCGGGTGTATTGACAATCTGATCTTCTGTCATACTAAAGTATCTTCCCAACTTTTATCCTCCACTCGTTTATTTATTTATATTTATTTTTTGTTTCATGACATTTCCTTTTTAAAACTTTATATACACCTATAAACTATTTTGTATATATATTTAAAAATTCACCATGCATTCAGTAAAATATTGTTTCAAATCTATTTAAAAAAGACCTTCTGAAAAAGTTATGTTTTATTTACATATAGCTTAGTGAAATTGTAAAATAACCTAGAATTTTTTGTTTTTTTTTGCAATATCTTTTTTTATTGTTTAATATTACATAGTCGTGTTTTTAGACAATGTATTATGGAATATTGAACTCCATACCAACAAATATGTAAATTAACTGATAACAAAGAAAGAAAAATAAAAGAAAATACAAATATAAACTAAACATAAAAATTATTTAAATTATTAAAAATATTAATATTAAACACATTTATTCCTATTTACAATATTTATATTCAGCATGGGGTACTGAGCTATCCCTCCCCTCCCTAACCCCAACTTGTGGTGGCTTCGAAAGATTCCGGCGCTTCCATTTCAGGAATTTGGTAATTCCCAGAAAGAAATAATTGTAAAATAATTATTTTCAATAGATTTTTTTTTTCATTGGCGCGACAGACCGTATCCAAGACCTCGCGCGATGTACTTCTTAAGTACTGCTGGTATGGTTCTCATGGGTCCGTCACTCCCACCCTATTTTTGTGAGAGCCACCCATTGGCTGACGGGCCCCACAAATGCCCGGGAGGAGATTGTGAGTGAGTAATGCATAATTTTAGGCTTGAAAAAATCCCGGTAGGGCTGGGCTCGAACTCGCAATCTATGGATTGGTAGACAGGCGCGTTACCACGCCGTACCACTCCTTAGGGATGTGTGGCCATAATATGGCAGATTTTTCAAAGTGATATCCGAATATTTTAGGTTCCCATACATAAATCACAGAATGATCCTACAGTTAATCCTCCTTCGAAAGTTTCCGAATATTTTTATTTCTTAATATTTGTTCCACTTGGTCATTTGGCCTACTGGGAGCAGCCATTTTGAAAAAATCTACCACATTAGACCTACCCAAACCTAGAGGGAGTAGTAATCCACCAACATCTTTTTTTAAACATTTTGAAATAATAATTCAATAACAAAAATTAGTTTAGAAGTTCTCCATCCTCCAACTATAAAATTTTGAACTATTGTAACAAGAATAATTTCTTAATATACCCTGAACACAAATATTTATTCTGTTATGGACCAATACTGACAGTTTATTTTGGGTATTCATTCCAGATTACTTTAGATAAACAATTAAGATAGTTACGAATTTGTGAAACTCTCTGTCAATCATTTAATAAGTAGGAGCTCTTTCTCGTTGTAGTATTATCCTATACTCGATATCAATATTGAGTACAGGATAGTATTTTGGGATGGTATTGATATCATCTCTTCGCTTGTACTACAACCTAAAACGTTTAAGGACACATTCCCTTGTTCTTTAAGTTCGGAAGGATGATCATTTGTGGAAGGCTCTTAGCTTGCTAATCGTTTGTGATTTCATCGTTTAGTGACTTGTCATCCTTATCGTAGAATCTTGATCTCTCCTCAGCTAACATGTGGACATGAATTGTCGACGACTTCTCAACCCTTCCTCATTACCTAATTCGATATCACAAATAATTGACAATACATGATAATATACATAATATTTTGTCATGAACCACATATTTTACAAACTGTTTATTTTTTAGATTGTATACATCTTAGTAAATATGAGTATCACAATGATATTGTTATTTTAATATTTAATGCTTTACATGTTGTAAAACGATTCTGAAAGTTTGTAGTGTTGTTTCAAAACTGACACTTTTCTTTAGTAAACTGGTTTCAATTGGGAAATTTTAAAAATTAGACATCTTGAAGAACTTATATGTAAAGAATGGGATGGACAGACGTTTGATAAATTTAATTAGTTTAAACGAACATCATCGAAATGGGCTTTATGCTTCAGACAGTCAATAAACGAAGAAGTGGTCATCTCTTGGCTCCGGCACGGACACTTCACCGACGGCTGATGGCTATACAATAGAACGGTATTGGTAAATGGTTTTAATTGTAAGACATATAATTGAGGAGTGTTCTAAGTACTTGAGGTAAATAGCCAATTTCGGAATGCCTGGGGCTCTTGCTGAGGCACTAATTGGCAATCAGAATGGCCTCTTTGTAATTATTAGCTTCGTAAAAAAGATATAAATCTACAACCCGATATCTTTATGATGATGGTTTTTCGTCTTAAAAATAAAAAAAATATATAAATCCATCGATTGATTAATTCTCGGTTATAACTATGACCTGGTTAACACTTCACTACATTACCTAAATTAACTTTAGGGGCTGGATTCACCCCCACAGTTTAAGCTAAGATTAGTGGAATCAAATGTAAAATCTATACTTTTTTTACATGTGATTTTACCAATCATAGTTTAAACTGTGATGGCGCAACCGGCCGTAAGAGAGGTTACGTTTCCAAACGTATTCTGAATGAGTAATAAGTAATAGCTTTTAGAAATTCAAAAATATTTTTTGAAATAGAAAACCGTAATCAATAGTTATCATAATTATTATAATTATGGTTTTGATTTTATTCATGATATTGTTGTAATGATTTCCAAATACCCTAATATCTGTTTTACAGATTGCTATTTTTTTATTTTTTTTTATTGGTGTTGTTAATGTTTAACCATATACCAATTTAGGTATAATTTTATCATTTCTTCTAGATGGGTTTTATTGTTTATATAAAATAAATTAAAGCACTCTAATCTCTAGTCGAAGTCCATCCTCTTTCCCCCTTCTAGCTGCCAGTTCCGGGTCCCAAGTAGCTCTTTCTCTTCCAGCTCAGTCTCCAGCCCTACCCACTTGGTTATCGGAGCGTCACTCTTTTTGAAATCCATTTCCTCATTGGCTACCATTAACTAAACCCACGAAGAACAAGTTACAAAGAGCAACAAGTGTTTAGGATAAACTATAATTGACTTACCTGCTGACTAGGCAAGCTGCTGATACCTGGTTTAATGGATTTTGTCCCTTGAACATCTTGTATCCATTTTACCACCTGGAAAGATCCCTTTGCGTTTACAGGTGTCAACCACTTCTCTTTTCTTCGTCATTTGGAGAGATCAGGTACCAAAGCAGTTGGTCAGACATAGACATTTGTAATATCGAAAGACTTAATACATATCACGTCAGGACCAACAGCCTACGCGGTCCTTTCAAACTTTGGAAAAAACGTTCAATAATTCGTTTCGATTATGATAATATACTTGTAATTAATTGAGATTATTTTTTTTTCATTGTTTCATTTTTATATATTTCATTTTTTATATACATATATTAATTTTTTTTTTATCATTGTTAGTCTTAAGTTTTGCTTGGGTTTGTTTTTTCTTTTTTTACTTACATATATAAATTTTATTTTTATGTAACCAAATTATATTTTTTGGTTGATATATTTCTTTTTAAAAGAACGTATCAAGAAGTTCCCAAGAAATGCCGTTTCATTTATTACAATATTTCTCTTGTTCAAAATTATTTATTTTTTTATTTTTCATAGTACAAAGGCAATAAGGTGATAGGACAAATGTTCATAGTTTATAAATAACTTCCTAACAGATGAATATTTCTTAAATAAGAGAGAAACTGACTTTGTATAAAGATCCTTTATAGAACATATAAATAAAAGTAAAGAGATTACACAAACATTTCTTACACAATATTGTCGGATTATGACTTGATATACCAGTGTAAGGGACAGGACAGAGAAGACTGTATATAAGAGTAGCAATATATCCAAGAAGAGGAGTTCACAGAGAAAGGATTTGGTCAAGAGTTATTACAAAGCATCGGGGAGAGACAGTGATATATGTGAGCTATGTAAGGCCACATGTCCGCCTGTCTTCATTTAGAAAACGGTCTTCAAATGATATGTATTTGAAAATAAAACACTGTATACTTTGGAAAGTATTATTCATAAGTAAGAATTTATATAAATGTAAAATAAATTTATTATTTATCATTATATATTCGTGTAGGACATAAATCAGTTTGAAAAGAGAGCTTTTAGTTTTAATATTAAAACTACACTTACAGTAAGTATTATGATGGAAATAATGAATTAGAAGGAATCAAAGCAACAAATTTAAAATATCTCATTATTTTTTAATAAAATTTTTGAACATAATTAAAAGCAGAGTAAATTTGCTAAAATATGAGCCCTGACAAAGCTGTTCGCGTAAAAAGCAACATTTATTAAAAATTCATTCCAAAATCTGTATTTTGTGAATTTACTGTGAAAAGTCTATTTCTCAGAAACGAAGAGACGTACCGATGCCTGTTAGCACTCTAATTAAAGCTAGTTTATCTTCTCATCAGTAGTAAAATAAATAATTATTTGTCTGTAGCCAAAATCTTACCCGTTAGAAATATTTTGTAAAAGGCGTCCTGAGGTTTCAGGAAGGATTTACACTTTGTGTTTTTTTTTTGAGGGGGGGAGGGGGTGGATGCACGTGAGTCCCGATTTGGAACGTTGTGAGTTCGATTCCCATCTAGGGAAGTTAATATTTATTTCTCGGTGGTCTCTCGATAAAAATATTGACAGTTCCACCTTGGTTATCAAGGCAACTTTAAAGTAGCTGCCAGTTGTTAGCATAAAAAACTGCTAGTCATTACCAATACCAATACACTTTTTATTTCAGTTGACTATGCATACCTAATACAAGTCCTTAAAAAACATTGTAAATTAGCCATGGTGTACATTTCAATATGTTCACACTCATACCATATCCAGCTTAAATTAAATTAAAATTAATGTAAATAAATTTACATTTTATGAATTTATTTTTGAATATCTTTGGGGCTCCACTAAACCTTCGAATTCCTCTCGTATTCAATCCTTACAATCCAAAATCCTTCGAAAAAACCTCACTGCTCCTTACTTTACTTTACCATATGTAACCGATCTAACCCGAACCAAATATCACTTCTTCAATTATAAACTCCCTAACCACACAAACCCACTAGTTTCTGACCTTGCTTCCTCTTCCATTCCTGACAATCCTCCGAGGCGCCTGAAAAAACAAAAAAATGGCCCCGAGACCTGCTAATGTAAAACGTCATTAGAGTGCAACCAATGGGTAGTTCCTCTACACGCCTGTAACACTCCAATTTAACTGAGATCAAATTTACTAAATGTATTATAATGTACAGTTGTAAATAGCAATAAATAAACTTTAAAAAATAGTGTTCTAGTCTTGCCAGTTTCAACCAAAATTTAGTATCGAAGGATTAGTTAAAAGCTAATCAGGTTTTTAACTGAGTTGTTTTATGAATTATTTCTGTACAAAATAATAATTATTTATATTTAAATTACTAATAAAAAAAGTGAGTTGTTCACAACTGATCTGTACAAAGGTGAATCCTACATGATGTATAAATAGCTGTCAGAAACACGCGGTGCTGATGTCACTGTCTGAAGTTACAAAACCGTTGAAATGGCCGATTTTTAATGAAACTCTTTGAAGATTTAAAGTTTAAAGCAAACAGCATGATCTATTATTTAAAATGAATAACTTATGGCTTACTATATTCTCGCACCCATTTCATTTATTATTGTTTATTTTTGTTTTGTCTAGGATTCCCTAGGAGAAGCCTATCTTCTTCACCTTTGACCAGCTCGAGATGGTACTACGTCGTGCTGAAGGAAACAAGGTATCGAGACCGAACAGAATTTCGTGTGAACCGTTAAAGATGTTTCCTAGGAAGGATAAAGCCTTCCTTTTGAACATCATTAACTCGTGCATAACATCAAGTGAATTCATGTTTCCCGCCGACTAATTAGAAGTGGATTTGTAGAACAAGCTGGCAAGGACTGCTCACCTCCGATTCCTACCACCTGTGCTTTTCTTCAAGGTTCTGTACTGGGGCCTCTAATGTTTGACGTTTTCACGGCACCAGTTATCTCCCTCCAGCATCCGTAAGCAATGGTAGCGGCTTCGATTATGACATTGGTGTCTAAGCGCCAAAGCTCAACGGCCTCTCGACTTCCCTCAGACTGCCACTATCGTATTACCACTGAAGAAGTATGGCATCAGGATGAACGAGGTGAAGAGTGTTCAGAGCAACCACGCCTCCACCAAACTGTAGGAGGCGAAAAGGCACAATACCTTAGTCGATGCCTTCGTCGAGTGCAGGGCTTCAAACTCTGCAGTCTGAAGTCGTCTTTATCACCACCACCACCAGCGGAGCGATCCCCCCGTACTAGATCATCTCGGTACTAATACTGATGCCTTCAAAGGATCCTACAAATTCACCTTAAAATGCTACTGTTGCAACAAAAAAGCATCAATGCTTGTGTTACAAATGTTATTGTTTGTACTTGTTTAAAAAAAAAATTCGTACGATTCCCATCACAGTCTTCGATTTATAACTAAAGGACAAAAAATCAACCTATAGAATAAATTTTATCTCAATGAAGGAATCAATTTATATACCACTCTTTTAAACTTCATTGGTGTATTATATAAATTTTAATAACGTGTCTGGATCTTTATTTTTACGTTTCAGCTATGAATACCAAATATTTATCAGTGACAAACAGGTTTTTCATCTCATTTTTAAAATAATATTTGTGCCTCTTAAAACAATTACAATTATGAAATAAATTGTAACACGTAGATAGACATAGCATGGGAAAGTTGTAGGCATGAGGGATGCCTATAGGAAACTAAATTGTGAGAATAGAAGGTTTCTCAACCAACTTCTTCTCAGCCTCTGCTTAATTACATCAGTAATGTCATATGTTGCCATCAGTTGTTCAAATTTATAGAGATGACCTTGTAATTTTTAGTAAAACCGTTTGGAAGTCATATGAATGCTGTTTGTTACAGTCGTTATTAGTACGTTGGCGTGAAGGATCCCGTTTGCAACGTAGGTTGGTGAGTTCGTTATTAGTTATAAGAACTTTAATTGGAACGTTGAGTTTTCTGAACGTGTTATCGTTTTGGCAGATCAAAATGTTTAGGAAACATTTTTGGATGGAAACGTAAGTCCATATAGATTTTAGTAAGTAATTGTCTATAGTAAGTTTTTGTCTGAGAGGTAATTTAGAACGTCTTTTATCTAATTTATCCATAATACACTGTGGAACATTGTAATTTTATTTTCTAATTGTTATTTTACATAATGGATATAAACATTTTTGCTACAAATTATTCGTTTAGTTAATGCAGATTATTTTTGTGCTATTTCAATTAAAATAGAAGTAACAACATTAAAACCATAACAGTAATAATCAATCATTATTTTTTTTTAAAGAGTTTAGCAAAATAATTTTTGGTCTATTATAATTTATTTTTTCTTTTACATAAATATTTATGTTTTGAGAATTTGGCAGTATCATAAATTTAAAAATTTATGAATATTAATAATAGTAGATCAAATATTCATAAATTTATAAAATACATATTACTCGTCAGATATCAATAATCAATATTTTTAATGTATATGCAAATTATATAGATTAAAGTAAAAAAAATCGATATTCGAATATTTCTGTAGGTTCCAAATTATTTTTCCTATTTGACTTTTTCATTTCACGTATATTGCATATCATTTTATGGGATCAGTTAAAACGGTAGATATAGATTATATATTTACTAAATTCAAAGCTCTTAGTGCTGCAATGATAAAATTTGAATTCAGTACATTTTTAAGTTGACCATCGTTATGTCCGACTAACCCCTTCAATACTGGAAGATACAACACAACACGACTAACAAGAGTAAACGGTTTGCCGATTTAAAGAATGAAGGAGCAGGGAAGCACATCCATATTCGATTTTACTCAATAAATAGAGATAAATGTTGAGAACAAAACTTGTTTTATTTGATGTATACTGTAGATAGACTATGATTACTTTTGTGAATACCAATTTTATTGGATATCATGTTTAGTATTGGAATAAATCTTAATACAGTTCTTTTCATTGCTAAACGCTTACGGGTAGGCTGGTAGATGAGCAGTTGGTTTTAATACTTAGATAAAACTAAGTTTTTAATACCCGTCACTGGAGAGATTACTTCCTTAATCAGAAATGCTATTTAACGGTGTGGTTCAAGTATAACGATCAGAATAAGTGCTTCGCTAAAGCTATTTAATATATTGCTGCTGTTTTTGGTAACATTTTCATCATTTTTACAACATTATTCACGATGATAAACTAATTAACGTTTAAGTCATGAAAACTTTGTTGTAGAACATAAATCTCTTGATAACCACAAAATCTTTTTATTTCTTATAAATTACAATAATAAATATTCTATTAATTTTAAATAATTCCGTTTTTATCCAAAAAGTAATGTTATATTTAAAACCATACTACATATACTAAAACAAATAAACAAACATGAAGGTATTGGAACATTATTAGTTGACCGTATGTGATGATCACAGAAAGATGGTTCGAGTGGCGGTCAAGAAAGGCAGCAAATAGTATACTATTTGTTAGTAATCGAAGTTTAGTCTCACATTACTAGGTTTCATGTGGGCTGAGACCTGGAAGCGAACAGATTAAAATTTACGCGATACATATATGTAAATTCATTAGCTATATATATGTTTCTTATCTAGTTATATAGTTGAAGATATTTACATTTATAATGAACTGTTTACCAGCATTATTTCAACACGTAATTCACAAAGTCTATTTTGTCTTTTTCGTGATTCCGCTCACTAGATAAAATTTCATTGAAATAAACTCTATAGATTAAGAAATGCTTTACGTTTATATTCAGTCTGTTGTTCACCATTGTTGTTTGATTGCGGACAAACAATTTTCTTTAACCTGGAACGTAAAAATTTCAATTGAATGCTATTGTTTGAACTACATACTACAGTTCTAAATGGTTACATTATGTATAAAGATATCACGAAAAAAACAATAAACATTTCTGTATATAAGAATATGGTCAGTGTTGCGGTCAAAAGTGAAACAAAAATAGTTGACAACTATTTATTTTCCGACGTTTCGCCCCACTTTGCAGGGCTTCATCAGGGATCTATAGAACAGAAAGAAACAACAATTGATTGTTTCTTTCTGTTCGACCGATTCTTTAGAACACTCCTAATGAAGTGGGGCGAAACGTCGGAAAATAAATATTGTTTCACTTTTGACTGCAAACCTGACCATCATCTTATATATCAATTTTTACGGTCAACTATATATACATATATATAAAATAAACATTTCTGAATTCCGGAAAAATTAGCAGTACATCTTAAGATATATTAATATTATCTTGTAATAGGTAAGATTTAAATAAAATTTCATTAATTACTTGAGATAATGTATGTTTTTAGTTTTGAGTCATATACTGTGTAACAAGAAATATCAGATTTTTGTATAATATTTGTATAGAATTCAATTTGATTGCATTTAGTCAATATATCTTTTGTTTCTTTTTGTTATTGAAGATCAGCGATATCTATTCTTGAGATAATCCTAGTAATTGAGTTAATATCTGTTAAAAAGGGCACATATTAAATACTTTTCGTACAGTTTGCGATGATATGTGTCTTTATATCTTATGAACAAAACAATTTTTTTCTTATGTTTGTATCTTGTTTTTCGTACAGCTCAGACAAATCCCTGCAAACGTTGGTTAACAATGAATAGTTTTCTTCTATTATTTTGATAGCTTTATTGACCGCTATTCGGACTATCTTCCTACAAGCTACTTCATAAGGCCAACTATCTTCTTTCTATAGTTTACTACGTTTTCGATTGTCTCCCACGTACAGAAAAGAAGTTGGAATAATAAATTGGAAGTGTTTTGTTACATTGAATTATAACGGTTCTTCAGATCATCAACTATTTCTGAAATCGCAGTAAAGTTTATTTATCTGGTAGGTTTACAGTAACATTTATTAAAAATGGAAGAAAAAAAGGAGAGTTCTCGTGAAGCCTGCTAGAGTTGCGGCATGAATAATGACTATATCTACCACTACAGATCTAGAATAGAAATAACAGAATATCGGGAGGGATAATATAGGACTGAGATTGGCCTGTCAGTTTAATATCTTTTATGGCTGTTGGCTTATCTAAATATCGGGCTGTGGTTCAGTCCGAACAGTCGTTAGGTCCAAGCTCAAAGTGGCGTACTTTATAGACCAATAGGACGCTCTTTTAACTTTGCTCGGTGACTGGGTCAGTATTTTTTGTATGTAAAATATTTAAATGTAAATCCTGAAATTTTCTTCAGATTGATAATATTGACCTTGTTATCATTTCCTAATGTTCCGCGTTGATAACAATGAATTAGAATTACTAAAAGGTACTACAAAATTAAGAGGCTTGTAAAAAACATTTTAGTGGATTTAAACGACTTTGATTGAACGTTTTATTTATAATAGAATAAATAAAAAGAATATATAGAATATAATAGAGTGGGTGGTTGAAATTTTAGGATATAGAAATGTACATTATTATTAAGTTAAATTTCTTCTTCATTTTTTCTGAGATAAAATTTCCTACTCTATAGTCTTCTTGTGCAAAATCGTATGTTTTTCTCCATCTGCAGTAGAGCTGTCTCCGCACTCAATCAAGCCATTACCCTAGATAGCTTTATCGTATTTAGAACCTAATTAAACCCACAATCGTAAAAAAATATAAATATATTTTTGTATTAATTTCACTTTAAAACAATGTTATTTTATCATTTTTATCCTTGCAATTTATTTAACGAATAGTTCATTTAATTATAGTACTCATTGCTCAAATCGTATAATTACATATATAACTTACAGTCAGCTGTACAACTGATATCAGCAGATCAACTAAACCAGCAGACTCAAATGTATGTATAGAAGAGCTGGGTCTCAATAAAAGTCAGTATTTAAGAAGCAACTGAGTTGGTCATTTCTCTCTTCCTCTTCTTTTTTTCTTAAGTTTTTGTTTCAGCAATAATAACTTATATACGAATGTATATATTACTATAAATAGCGGGTATGAAACTTTAGTAACGGTTAAAGTCTTGATGATGTGATGCAGATTACTTCTATTGTTTTTATTTTTCACAAAATGCGTTCTTCATCAGTGAAAAACAATTTTTTACAATTCACTTTTATTATTTCACCAGTTGTTAGTTCCAAACAATATATAAATTTATCTTATTTGTTTTTGAACATTTGGTATGAGCCTGTTTTTATTCATACTATCTAGGTATAAATAATACTATTAATGTGTACATACACCGGCTTAGGCACTCACTTCTAGCTACGGTGGGCGGCTCTTCTTCTTCAGGAGGACATGTCTCCACAGGGGGCCCCATCTCCAGGAGTGATAATAGCTAATTTTATCATTTTTTAAAATAATTTTAAATTTTGTATTTTTAGAAGTTTTTATTTTTTTATTTTTCTAATTTGTATGTTTCAATATTTTATTTTACAGTTTATTATGTTCAATGACTTCAAATACAACAATAACAAAATTCGGCTATTCATTTATTTTATTATATTATACCAAGGTAACATGAATAAAAACGGGCTAATACAAAATGTTCAAAAACAAAACAGATCAATATATTTATTGTTTGGAACTAATTATTAAACAGCCGAAACATTCCAAAATTTGTTCAAAATTTAAAATTGAATTTGACGAGGATTAAGGGAACGAGATTGGTGACTAGTTGCTGGTATTCTCCTGTTTTGGCCTTCACAGTTGGCCCTCTCAGAATGCTATCTTTCCCAGGATGCGTGGCGATGATTCTTCCGCTCGTGAAAGGTACTTATGCTGAGGCTCATATTTTATGTCTCTAAAACAATACAGATAATCACCCGATTTTGAGGGACTTGGATGTTGATACTGGCCTTTGGAAGAGTTATCAAATAAATATCAAATCAAATTCAGTTCAACTTTTGGTGGAAAACATCTTGCATTTGATGAATATTGTTAACCCTGATAATGCATTTTTGAGGATGGTGTATTCTGTTCTTCACTATCGCTATCAGCATATATATAAGTTGCGGACTATCAGCTGACAGGGCTTTATTAGCTGATCGAGTAGAACAGCTGACCGACTGTATACATCTCTCATATTATTTTTAGTTTCACTTCAGTAAAAGATAACTGGTGCCGAAACCCGGGAACTTTAGATACCGGAGTAATTTTTTGTTTCATTCTTCTCTTTGAATAATATAAAAAGTAACGGAATAGTGAGACCAGCAGTCCTGAACCTGGAAGTTCTGAACCAAAACAACCAACCTCATGCTGCAGTCAACCAACCTTGCAGGGAACCCACCTCCGGAGGAGATTCAGCTACTAACAGAAATCTATTTAGCGTAATTTCGACGCTAGAATGGATTAAAGTCCGTACGCCACCCATCCAAGACCTAAGGAACCTAAAAAAATTCACTGGAGACACGGGAGAATTAAATCATTTTTTAAAAGGGGCGATCGCCTTATAGGGAGAACAGAAGCAAAGATGTCGGAGACTCTACTGGACAGTGAGGATGAAAAAGCTCTGAAATAAGCAGTGCCCTGCCTAGTAAAAAGAAGTATCTAGAATCTGATTCAGGCGGATGAAGAGACTCCCTGGAGGGTCATTAAAGAAGGCATTCGGAGGAAGACGGTGGACCCCAGTGGAGGAAATATTCATGATGATCAAAGGAACGAAAAAATCGAAACAGTCTAGTGTGCAGTATGCCGCAGAACTCCTGGCATGCTATAACAGAATTGCAGATAAACTCAGGGAGATGATGGAGACAATCCAAGTATAGGGTCGGATGTAATTCCTATCCATGGTACTGAAGATATAGTTGGCAAAATAACTGGGGAAAAAGAGGGAATGCCGAGAGACCGCTCGTTCTTGGAATGTGCTCAAGATTTCATACAGACAAGCGCTTGAAAGGTGGAGACCTGAATGGAAGTAAAAGAGCCGGACCCTGATAGAATATTAAAGGCCGAGAATCATGTCTAATCCTTGGGAAGAGAGAGTACAGAGATAGTAGGAGAGCTAAAACAAGTAACCAGGAAAATAGAGCGAGCCAAGCAAAACCCATAAATAGTGGTCGGCGGGAAGACCGCAAGTATCATAGTTGCGGGGAGGTTGGGTATCTAGTGTCGCATTGCCCGCGCACTAGATGCTTCGAATGTGGGGCAAAGGGAAATATAGTCCGACAGTGTTCCTATATGTATCGGTGAAGAGAGCAGAATCAGCCTGAACCCATGGAGATCAACGCACAGAGATTGCGGAGGAGGACAATCACTCCAAGGACGGATAGATCCGCGAGTGAAACCACGGTATTTTCCAAGACCTTGGAGACAGAAAATGAAACAGGAGACTCTGGGCGAGAGAACGGTCATCAAGACCAGAGGAGGATTTGGAGAAAAACCGAAGAGTTAGCTAGAAGATGAGGAGATTTTTGAGGAGTGTACTCACAGAGGGGCGACCTCACGTTGGAAAACCATCGTGTGAGAGGAGAGCACGGCAGTTTACCTATTATACAAGCGAAGAGAGGAGTAAGCTGTCTGGTGGACACTGGGAGCTCAAACACAATTGTCTGCCGAGAGGCCCTTGACAGATTGAGTGGTGGAGAGAAGGAACTACAGGTTAGATTGCGTAACTGTCAGTTGATCACTCTGGGTGGGCTCTGCAGCATTGAAGGGGAAATAGAAATGGAACCGAATAACTGGGGTGCTAAGGGAGAGAAGGTAACAGTCCATGTAATGGGGAATATGCCCCGAGACTACCAGATAATCATTTGTTGTGATCTTTTGGAAAAGGTGAGAGCAAAGATAAAAAATATTGGGGGTCAGAGGGATATTAGAATTGGAGGGAAGAGGTACAGCTGTCAGAAACTCGTGAATGACGGTAAAGCGAAAGTAGGCGTGATTAACCAGAGGGAGAATTGGAAAGAGGCCATATTAAACAAATATGATGATATTTTTTACAAAGAAGGGGAAGTACTAGGAGCTACAGGAAGAACGGTACACGAAATTGAATTGAGGATAGGGTCCTCTATTCTTCGACATGTATTCTTTTTGGAACATTTTACCTTATTTTAAGCTCCAGAGATGTCTGTGAGTGGTCAAATTTCTTTTTTCGTGTTTCCGTGTCCTGTTACTATCACACACAAATTCGTTTTACGATTGTGGGTATAATGAAATATTTTTTTCAATCATTTTGATTGATGAATAATAATTTATATATTGTATGTTTAAATAAAAATAATTATCAGCTATTTACAACTCTGAAATTATATATGCGTTGGTACGTCGTATCTATTTAAGGCTTTATCAAGTGGATAATAGAGTTACATACTTACTTTATAGTTAGAACATACTTTTTAGACTAATTATATTTTTTTATAATCTTTTATATTTAAGTAACAACTTTGATCGTATTAGAAATATTTAAACAGCTACTTCATACCCTTATTACAAGTCGAGAAACTATTAAATTATGAAGGCCAGGTTGCGAATAGGTATAGCTAAGGTATTGACGTTGAGGCATTAGGCGTTGCCTGCTGCCCGCAGATTACCGCTTTGTGCTGGCCACAATGGCTACAGGCAAGGGGCTCTTCAATTGTCAGTGTTGGGATTGCCTGTTGCTCAGGATTCGATCTTAGACTTCAGGAATTAAAAACCGCATTTCATTACGGTTTTTATATTCTATTTTTTAAATTTATTTTTTGCTATTTACACAAAAATATATCAAGTAAATTTGATGTAAGATCAAAATGGAGTGATTCAGGCATGTAGAGAAACTACCCATTGGTAGCACTCTTATCATTTTCCTACACTAGAAGGTCTCGATTTCATCTTCTTTTCAGGTGCCTCGGAGTCTTGTCAAGAATAGAAAAAGAAACAAGGTTAGATTAGGGGTTTTGATGATTAGGGAGTTTAGAATGGAAGGATAATATCTAGTACGGGCTAGATCGGTTGCATATGGAACATTAAATTCTTTATGGATGATTCTATTTGTGACAAAGTAAGGAGAATTGAGGATTTTACGAATTATTTTGGATTGTAAGGATTGGATAAGAGAGGAATTCGAAGGTTTAGTGGAGCCCCAAAGCACAACTTTGTATGTCCAGATTGGCCTTATTACAGTCATGTTGAACAGTTTTTTCTAATGGATTGCTTTTAGATCGTTTGTCTATTAAGTAATTTAATAGTCGAAATCGACGTACAGTTTCCTTTTAGTCTTTTGTGATATTCTAAATAAACCAGAAACAATCAAACATCAATCTTGAAATGATAAATTTTAGTGTAAATTACAATTATAGTTATAAGATCTATACAATTGTTTTTTTTTTCACCCTGTAACCTTTCTTAAGCCAAAATATAAGAAAGACATTATTTTCAGCTTTGTGCCAAAGATTTCTCTTATCGTGATGTAACTCTCAACAACGTCTAGAAATATAGTTGCTTTGAGAATTCAGGCTGAAAATTCAATAAACAATTTCCTGCCAACTGTACAAATAAAGACGATTCAGCTATAGAATATAGAAACGGGTGTATAAAAAGGAGTGAATGCTGCATGTTATAATATTGATGATCGTTCAGGAAACGAAATTATTAAATAACAACAAAGGAATGGTGGATGGTCATTTAATAAAAAATATATTTTCGGATTTCGCTCAAAAAAAGTGAGTGTTATTTATGCTTCGAATAAATTGGAAACGCGCGAGCACTAGAGAGAAGAGTGGACTATAGAGTACTGTTAATGGAATTTTACTAGCCATGGATCACTTAACTGGTCAACACGTGCTTTTTACGTCTGGACATAAAAAAATGTACTCTATCGCTTCTAAAAGTACACATACAGTGCTGGGTTGCTAAGTGGGCTAAGGTTGACCAAAATTATTTGTGGAATTTAAACTAATACTCAGTTTTTTCCCGAGCATATTATACTTCCAATGATAACAGATTGAAAGTCTGTGAATATTTATCAGAGGAAACAAATCTTGCTCGTAAAATGTTCCATTCATGTTGACATATAGCATTAGATTTATTTAGATCTTAGATACTGCGAGTACTTTTTTAATATATATTCCAAACATTTAGGAACTATTTATTTTCATGCTTTTTATCGAAAAAAAAACACATGTATTTTAGAGATTGCCGCTATGATAAAAAAAAATTAATAGGGATGTACTTACACTGAATATTAAAACTTTAGTGTGACTTCCAATATTTTTGGCTCATCTCGATGTTATTGTAACCGAAAATTTTAATTCTATATTAGTAAAACAAAACAATATATCAGATAAAAATAAATATTAGCAAGTTAGTTGCTAATAAAATTTCTACTTACAAAAAATAAAAATAATATATAATACGATTCAGGACTTGATAGCTGACCGGTTGAGGCGTAGATCCTGATCAGAAGCTTACGGGTTCGATTTCAACCAGGGTCAGCTCTGAGAAATGAATCTTCATATTCTCACTGTAGGGCTCAAGCAAAAAAAAAAAGATAATAAAATATACCTGATAATTTTCGGCATTTAGATTGCCACGTAATTTATTTTAAAAAGAAAAATAATATTTATTCTTAATTCTTGAATTATAAGTAAGTAATACATTATTTACCTACCTATTGGAATTGAGAAAGTTATACCAACCTATATACTGGATGTATGATTTAATTTTGAATTTCCTATATAAAGTTTAATTCCATTATTGTATCTTCAATGATTGTGTAACCCGATTATGATAAACAAAAACCCGCAAATGCTATTCAGTGTAATATATTTTTTGTAGTATTCCCATTTTTTACGAAAACATATCACCTTTATTGAAATGTTGTGATGCCAACTGCATGAGGTTGCTAAATAACATAGCATAATTATAACTAACAAAAAGATTGCTTTCTGAAACTTATAGTAAAAAGACGTAGTATAATTAATTTAAAATATATGACGGTAATCTACGATCATTTTTTTTTCTTTTTCGTTAATACATTTCATAACATCTTTCAATTCTTCATCTTTCCCCATTATTTTCCCCTATGTCTTTAAATATAATTTTCTCCCTTAACCCAACTATATTATTTTCCCAATACAGAAATAACAATATAATTTTACAATTCAGAGTATAAATAGTTAGAATTGTGAATATATTTTCTAAATATAGAAATAAAAATCTAACATATTCTTTCAAATAGGAAATCTTTTATTAAAATTTAAAAACATAACAAATATTTACACAGAAATATGAATAAAAAAAATATTGGTATACAAAGGATAAAATTTAAGAAGGACTTTCTAGTAGCTAAATAAACCCTCCAGGGTCCCCCACCCAGCCTCCTAAAATGGGTACTTACGGTATTGAGGAAAAATCGGGCGGTCGATCGTGAATATGAACAAATCACCTTCTTGCACATCAGTTGGTCTAGTGACAGTACTTCCTTATAAATTACTGCACTAATGAACCTTTGTGGCTTGTAGCGGTACAAATGTTATTTAAATATTAATGTATTCTATTGGAATATAATAAAAAAATTAGAACTAAATTTATTTTTTTATTATTAGAACATTGGAACAGATATAATATCAGATTAAATTACGCTTCGATATATACTTCTACATTTTGTTTTAATATTAAAATATTAAGTTGTTAAATTGTACTGTTTTGCATCGTGTTCAACAATATTCTCCCTTCTGAAGGAAATTCCTAGGAACAGGAGGCCCTTTGTCAATCTCTGTGTGGTGGCTCAGCTGCAATAAGGATCCTATCGTCTCAGAGGATTCCTATCCTGGGTCAAGCAGTAATCGGAATCTATTGCCTTGTAACGGCGCACTTTGCCAGTCATAGAACTAAACTCATGCAGTCCAAAGAAGGTTATCAGGTTCATCTCATGATTTCACTTGTAGGTAGCGATGTAAATTGATTATTTCTTATAAAACAAGTGGCATCTGGTGCAATTCTTAAGATCTTCTTGAAATATAAATAATTTATTCCATTGACTATAGTTTGAAAGATTTTATTTTTAAATTTAAATTAGACCTTAACATCCCATTCGTTGCAGATTTGACCCAAAACAGATATGCGTCTTTTTATTCCAAACTCCTTAACCATCCTAACCCATTAATTCTTAATCTTTCATCCTTAACAATCCCTGATAATCCTCCGAGGCGTCTGAAAAGAAGATGGCCACGGGACCTTCTAGTTTAAATTAATGTTTGAAGTACCACCAATGTGTGGTTCCTTCCCAAGATTTTCAAGTGTATATGAACCATACTACATATTTACCTGTTGTATTATTTTGTACAGTTGTAAATTACAATAAATAAATAATAAAAAAAAAAAAATTAAATTATCTATCCAATGTGAGCAGAACCTTTTTCCTAACTTATAAAAAATACTGGGGTGTTTTTTGTTGTTTTAAAGAATTCTGTTTTTATTTTTTAAATTTGTGTCTACATGTTCTAAAATATTAATATACGAGAGACTTCATACCAAGTAGCTGTATAAGGAAGAGGTATTAATTACCTTTATCTTTCTTTCTTTAAATTCGTTTTACTTTCGAACGAATATTGATTACATTCCCTGCCCTGCGGCTAAATTGGAATTTTATATCGCCGGCTATACCGCTTTCAAAAACAAACCTGTTTAATTAATATAAATTAAAATTAATTAATATCCAGTTACATTTCTCACGTTGTATCCTCGTAAAATGTTGCTGCCTCAGCAATATTATTATAAAACATAAATTTTTTTGCATGTTTGATATAGTAATCGGAACTTTTGTTATGAACAAATTATTAAAGGTTACCTCAAGTGCATAAATCACCTCCTTGAAAAAACTTTGTTCCAAACGTATGTTACATACAAAGAACTGAAACCCTAACCCTCCTTCCTTTGTAGCAGTTCACATTATTATTTTAATCCTAGGTGCATATATTCTAGTAAAAAAAAATGGTTAAATTATCTTTGAAAGTACACAGATTAGAAACCCTATTGAGTTTGATTCTATGTTTCAAAGAGTTGAGCTATTAGTTGCACTAATAGTTTTCATTATACATACCATAAATTTTCATGTTTTTATTTTTAACAAAATTTATGTGTTTTTTTTCAATTATAAAAAAATTCACACATTAATCTAGAGGTAGAAAATTTATAAATGGTTTATATTTGTAAAATCTTCACTGTTCTAAGTGTAACATCTCGCAAATTGCAAACAATACAATGATTCTGATGATCTCAGTTCAGTTATTTATTAATTTAAAAAAATCATTATGAATCTCAGTTATATATATTTTTTAAATTAAACTTTAATAAATATTAGTTCGGGTATTCCCTTATTAATTAATCTTTATTAGATGTGTTTTTACAATAACTGTAACACCAGATTTTGAATTGTTAATAACAAATTAAATTGTTAAACCACCTATATAAAATGATCTAAATTTTTTTTTTTCACAATCAGACATGGGTAACATAGGTAACGGAGCATATTCACAACATGTTTATAGAGTTATATAAATTAAATTATAACAAAATGATAAATATAAAATGAAATAAAATTAAACTTTAAGAAAACAAACAAAAGAAGAAGAACGAACGAAGCTACTCTATTATATTGAAATGCATAGGGGATAGCTGAGTGCGTAAAGGACGCTTCCTAACTCTCGATCAGGGCTCATGTTGATTCAATTTGCTAGTTTGTTAGATCAGCCGTGGAACGACTCTTGTCTTTTTTAGGGACTTCTTGAGTAAATTTATCCTCTATAAAACGGGGTCCTAATATATCAATGGGTTCAAGGAAAACCTTAGCAGGTGGATGTAACATATTCTTTGCACAACCTTTGGCTGAGAAACTGTTTTTGTCTTATCAAGTACAACTGATGTTTAATATATATATATA